>NW_028116830.1:0-133463 GCF_964273445.1 Streptopelia decaocto
CATTGAAACTTTTCAAATCCCTCCCAAAATTGTTGAAATTCTGTTGAAGCTTTTAAAATTCTCTCTAGAATTTTCAAAATCCACTTCATCATGTTTACAATTTCACGTCAAAAAATTGCTAAAATTCTAGTTGAAATTTTTTCAAAGTCCCTTAAAAATTTTCCAATTTTTGTCCCAATTCTTCCCATTCCCATTGAAACTTTTCAAATCCCTCTCAAAATTGTTGAAATTCTGTTGAAGCTTTTAAAATTCTCTCTAGAATTTTCAAAATCCATGTCCACATGTTTACAATTTCACGTCAAAAAATGGCTAAAATTCCAGTTGAAATTTTTTCAAAGTCCCTTCAAAATTTTCCAATTTTTGTCCCAATCTTCCCATTCCCATTGAAACTTTTCAAATCCCTCTCAAAATTGTTGAAATTCTGTTGAAGCTTTTAAAATTCTCTCTAGAATTTTCAAAATCCATGTCCACATGTTTACAATTTCACGTCAAAAAATGGCTAAAATTCCAGTTGAAATTTTTTCAAAGTCCCTTAAAAATTTTCCAATTTTTGTCCCAATTCTTCCCATTCCCATTGAAACTTTTCAAATCCCTCTCAAAATTGTTGAAATTCTCTTGAAGCTTTTAAAATTCTCTCTAGAATTTTCAAAATCCATGTCCACATGTTTACAATTTCACGTCAAAAAATGGCTAAAATTCCAGTTGAAATTTTTTCAAAGTCCCTTAAAAATTTTCCAATTTTTGTCCCAATTCTTCCCATTCCCATTGAAACTTTTCAAATCCCTCTCAAAATTGTTGAAATTCTGTTGAAGCTTTTAAAATTCTCTCTAGAATTTTCAAAATCCATGTCCACATGTTTACAATTTCACGTCAAAAAATGGCTAAAATTCCAGTTGAAATTTTTTCAAAGTCCCTTAAAAAATTTCCAATTTTTGTCCCAATTCTTCCCATTCCCATTGAAACTTTTCAAATCCCTCCCAAAATTGTTGAAATTCTGTTGAAGCTTTTAAAATTCTCTCTAGAATTTTCAAAATCCACTTCATCATGTTTACAATTTCACGTCAAAAAATTGCTAAAATTCCAGTTGAAATTTTTTCAAAGTCCCTGAAAAATTTTCCAATTTTTGTCCCAATTCTTCCCATTCCCATTGAAACTTTTCAAATCCCTCTCAAAATTGTTGAAATTCTCTTGAAGCTTTTAAAATTCTCTCTAGAATTTTCAAAATCCATGTCCACATGTTTACAATTTCACGTCAAAAAATGGCTAAAATTCCAGTTGAAATTTTTTAAAAGTCCCTTAAAAATTTTCCAATTTTTGTCCCAATTCTTCCCATTCCCATTGAAACTTTTCAAATCCCTCTCAAAATTGTTGAAATTCTCTTGAAGCTTTTAAAATTCTCTCTAGAATTTTCAAAATCCATGTCCACATGTTTACAATTTCACGTCAAAAAATGGCTAAAATTCCAGTTGAAATTTTTTCAAAGTCCCTTAAAAATTTTCCAATTTTTGTCCCAATTCTTCCCATTCCCATTGAAAATTTTCAAATCCCTCCCAAAATTGTTGAAATTCTGTTGAAGCTTTTAAAATTCTCTCTAGAATTTTCAAAATCCATGGCCACATGTTTACAATTTCACGTCAAAAAATGGCTAAAATTCCAGTTGAAATTTTTTCAAAGTCCCTGAAAAATTTTCCAATTTTTGTCCCAATTCTTCCCATTCCCATTGAAACTTTTCAAATCCCTCTCAAAATTGTTGAAATTCTGTTGAAGCTTTTAAAATTCTCTCTAGAATCTTCAAAATCCACTTCATCATGTTTACAATTTCACGTCAAAAAATGGCTAAAATTCCAGTTGAAATTTTTTCAAAGTCCCTGAAAAATTTTCCAATTTTTGTCCCAATTCTTCCCATTCCCATTGAAACTTTTCAAATCCCTCTCAAAATTGTTGAAATTCTCTTGAAGCTTTTAAAATTCTCTCTAGAATTTTCAAAATCCATGTCCACATGTTTACAATTTCACGTCAAAAAATGGCTAAAATTCCAGTTGAAATTTTTTCAAAGTCCCTTAAAAAATTTCCAATTTTTGTCCCAATTCTTCCCATTCCCATTGAAAATTTTCAAATCCCTCCCAAAATTGTTGAAATTCTGTTGAAGCTTTTAAAATTCTCTCTAGAATTTTCAAAATCCACTTCATCATGTTTACAATTTCACGTCAAAAAATGGCTAAAATTCCAGTTGAAATTTTTTCAAAGTCCCTGAAAAATTTTCCAATTTTTGTCCCAATTCTTCCCATTCCCATTGAAACTTTTCAAATCCCTCTCAAAATTGTTGAAATTCTCTTGAAGCTTTTAAAATTCTCTCTAGAATTTTCAAAATCCATGTCCACATGTTTACAATTTCACGTCAAAAAATGGCTAAAATTCCAGCTGAAATTTTTTCAAAGTCCCTGAAAAATTTTCCAATTTTTGCCCCAATTCTTCCCATTCCCATTGAAACTTTTCAAATCCCTCTCAAAATTGTTGAAATTCTCTTGAAGCTTTTAAAATTCTCTCTAGAATTTTCAAAATCCATGGCCACATGTTTACAATTTCACGTCAAAAAATGGCTAAAATTCCAGTTGAAATTTTTTCAAAGTCCCTGAAAAATTTTCCAATTTTTGTCCCAATTCTTCCCATTCCCATTGAAACTTTTCAAATCCCTCTCAAAAGTGTTGAAATTCTGTTGAAGCTTTTAAAATTCTCTCTAGAATTTTCAAAATCCATGTCCACATGTTTACAATTTCACGTCAAAAAATGGCTAAAATTCCAGTTGAAATTTTTTCAAAGTCCCTTAAAAAATTTCCAATTTTTGTCCCAATTCTTCCCATTCCCATTGAAACTTTTCAAATCCCTCCCAAAATTGTTGAAATTCTGTTGAAGCTTTTAAAATTCTCTCTAGAATTTTCAAAATCCACTTCATCATGTTTACAATTTCACGTCAAAAAATTGCTAAAATTCCAGTTGAAATTTTTTCAAAGTCCCTTAAAAATTTTCCAATTTTTGTCCCAATTCTTCCCATTCCCATTGAAACTTTTCAAATCCCTCTCAAAATTGTTGAAATTCTCTTGAAGCTTTTAAAATTCTCTCTAGAATTTTCAAAATCCATGGCCACATGTTTACAATTTCACGTCAAAAAATGGCTAAAATTCCAGTTGAAATTTTTTCAAAGTCCCTGAAAAATTTTCCAATTTTTGTCCCAATTCTTCCCATTCCCATTGAAACTTTTCAAATCCCTCTCAAAATTGTTGAAATTCTGTTGAAGCTTTTAAAATTCTCTCTAGAATTTTCAAAATCCATGTCCACATGTTTACAATTTCACGTCAAAAAATGGCTAAAATTCCAGTTGAAATTTTTTCAAAGTCCCTTAAAAATTTTCCAATTTTTGTCCCAATTCTTCCCATTCCCATTGAAACTTTTCAAATCCCTCTCAAAATTGTTGAAATTCTGTTGAAGCTTTTAAAATTCTCTCTAGAATTTTCAAAATCCATGTCCACATGTTTACAATTTCACGTCAAAAAATGGCTAAAATGCCAGTTGAAATTTTTTCAAAGTCCCTTAAAAATTTTCCAATTTTTGTCCCAATTCTTCCCATTCCCATTGAAACTTTTCAAATCCCTCTCAAAATTGTAGAAATTCTGTTGAAGCTTTTAAAATTCTCTCTAGAATTTTCAAAATCCATGTCCACATGTTTACAATTTCACGTCAAAAAATTGCTAAAATTCCAGTTGAAATTTTTTCAAAGTCCCTTAAAAATTTTCCAATTTTTGTCCCAATTCTTCCCATTCCCATTGAAACTTTTCAAATCCCTCTCAAAATTGTTGAAATTCTCTTGAAGCTTTTAAAATTCTCTCTAGAATTTTCAAAATCCATGTCCACATGTTTACAATTTCACGTCAAAAAATGGCTAAAATTCCAGTTGAAATTTTTTCAAAGTCCCTGAAAAATTTTCCAATTTTTGTCCCAATTCTTCCCATTCCCATTGAAACTTTTCAAATCCCTCTCAAAATTGTGGAAATTCTGTTGAAGCTTTCAAAATTCTCTCTAGAATTTTCAAAATCCATGTCCACATGTTTACAATTTCACATAAAAAAATTGCTAAAATTCCAGTTGAAATTTTTTCAAAGTCCCTTAAAAATTTTCCAATTTTTGTCCCAATTCTTCCCATTCCCATTGAAACTTTTCAAATCCCTCTCAAAATTGTTGAAATTCTCTTGAAGCTTTTAAAATTCTCTCTAGAATTTTCAAAATCCATGTCCACATGTTTACAATTTCACGTCAAAAAAATGCTAAAATTCCAGTTGAAATTTTTTCAAAGTCCCTGAAAAATTTTCCAATTTTTGTCCCAATTCTTCCCATTCCCATTGAAACTTTTCAAATCCCTCTCAAAATTGTTGAAATTCTCCTGAAGCTTTTAAAATTCTCTCTAGAATTTTCAAAATCCATGTCCACATGTTTACAATTTCACGTCAAAAAATGGCTAAAATTCCAGTTGAAATTTTTTCAAAGTCCCTTAAAAATTTTCCAATTTTTGTCCCAATTCTTCCCATTCCCATTGAAACTTTTCAAATCCCTCTCAAAATTGTTGAAATTCTGTTGAAGCTTTTAAAATTCTCTCTAGAATTTTCAAAATCCACTTCATCATGTTTACAATTTCACGTCAAAAAATTGCTAAAATTCCAGTTGAAATTTTTTCAAAGTCCCTTCAAAATTTTCCAATTTTTGCCCCAATTCTTCCCATTCCCATTGAAACTTTTCAAATCCCTCTCAAAATTGTTGAAATTCTGTTGAAGCTTTTAAAATTCTCTCTAGAATTTTCAAAATCCACTTCATCATGTTTACAATTTCACGTCAAAAAATGGCTAAAATGACAGTTGAAATTTTTTCAAAGTCCCTTAAAAATTTTCCAATTTTTGTCCCAATTCTTCCCATTCCCATTGAAACTTTTCAAATCCCTCTCAAAATTGTGGAAATTCTCTTGAAGCTTTTAAAATTCTCTCTAGAATTTTCAAAATCCATGTCCAAATGTTTACAATTTCACATCAAAAAATGGCTAAAATACCAGTTGAAATTTTTTCAAAGTCCCTGAAAAATTTTCCAATTTTTGTCCCAATTCTTCCCATTCCCATTGAAACTTTTCAAATCCCTCTCAAAATTGTTGAAATTCTCTTGAAGTTTTTAAAATTCTCTCTAGAATTTTCAAAATCCATGTCCAAATGTTTACAATTTCACGTCAAAAAATGGCTAAAATTCCAGTTGAAATTTTTTCAAAGTCCCTTAAAAATTTTCCAATTTTTTGTCCCAATTCTTCCCATTCCCATTGAAACTTTTCAAATCCCTCTCAAAATCGTTGAAATTCTCTTGAAGCTTTTAAAATTCTCTCTAGAATTTTCAAAATCCATGTCCACATGTTTACAATTTCACGTCAAAAATTGCTAAAATTCCAGTTGAAATTTTTTCAAAGTCCCTTAAAAATTTTCCAATTTTTGTCCCAATTCTTCCCATTCCCATTGAAACTTTTCAAATCCCTCCCAAAATTGTTGAAATTCTGTTGAAGCTTTTAAAATTCTCTCTAGAATTTTCAAAATCCACTTCATCATGTTTACAATTTCACGTCAAAAAATTGCTAAAATTCTAGTTGAAATTTTTTCAAAGTCCCTTAAAAATTTTCCAATTTTTGTCCCAATTCTTCCCATTCCCATTGAAACTTTTCAAATCCCTCTCAAAATTGTTGAAATTCTGTTGAAGCTTTTAAAATTCTCTCTAGAATTTTCAAAATCCATGTCCACATGTTTACAATTTCACGTCAAAAAATGGCTAAAATTCCAGTTGAAATTTTTTCAAAGTCCCTTCAAAATTTTCCAATTTTTGTCCCAATCTTCCCATTCCCATTGAAACTTTTCAAATCCCTCTCAAAATTGTTGAAATTCTGTTGAAGCTTTTAAAATTCTCTCTAGAATTTTCAAAATCCATGTCCACATGTTTACAATTTCACGTCAAAAAATGGCTAAAATTCCAGTTGAAATTTTTTCAAAGTCCCTTAAAAATTTTCCAATTTTTGTCCCAATTCTTCCCATTCCCATTGAAACTTTTCAAATCCCTCTCAAAATTGTAGAAATTCTGTTGAAGCTTTTAAAATTCTCTCTAGAATTTTCAAAATCCACTTCAACATGTTTACAATTTCACGTCAAAAAATGGCTAAAATTCCAGTTGAAATTTTTTCAAAGTCCCTTAAAAAATTTCCAATTTTTGTCCCAATTCTTCCCATTCCCATTGAAACTTTTCAAATCCCTCTCAAAATTGTTGAAATTCTGTTGAAGCTTTTAAAATTCTCTCTAGAATTTTCAAAATCCACTTCATCATGTTTACAATTTCACGTCAAAAAATGGCTAAAATTCCAGTTGAAATTTTTTCAAAGTCCCTGAAAAATTTTCCAATTTTTGTCCCAATTCTTCCCATTCCCATTGAAACTTTTCAAATCCCTCTCAAAATTGTTGAAATTCTGTTGAAGCTTTTAAAATTCTCTCTAGAATTTTCAAAATCCATGTCCACATGTTTACAATTTCACGTCAAAAAATGGCTAAAATTCCAGTTGAAATTTTTTCAAAGTCCCTTAAAAATTTTCCAATTTTTGTCCCAATTCTTCCCATTCCCATTGAAACTTTTCAAATCCCTCTCAAAATTGTTGAAATTCTCTTGAAGCTTTTAAAATTCTCTCTAGAATTTTCAAAATCCATGTCCACATGTTTATAATTTCACATAAAAAAATTGCTAAAATTCCAGTTGAAATTTTTTCAAAGTCCCTTAAAAATTTTCCAATTTTTGTCCCAATTCTTCCCATTCCCATTGAAACTTTTCAAATCCCTCTCAAAATTGTGGAAATTCTCTTGAAGCTTTTAAAATTCTCTCTAGAATTTTCAAAATCCATGTCCAAATGTTTACAATTTCACATCAAAAAATGGCTAAAATACCAGTTGAAATTTTTTCAAAGTCCCTTCAAAATTTTCCAATTTTTGTCCCAATTCTTCCCATTCCCATTGAAACTTTTCAAATCCCTCTCAAAATTGTGGAAATTCTGTTGAAGCTTTTAAAATTCTCTCTAGAATTTTCAAAATCCATGTCCACATGTTTACAATTTCACGTCAAAAAATGGCTAAAATTCCAGTTGAAATTTTTTCAAAGTCCCTTCAAAATTTTCCAATTTTTTGTCCCAATTCTTCCCATTCCCATTGAAACTTTTCAAATCCCTCTCAAAATTGTTGAAATTCTCTTGAAGCTTTTAAAATTCTCTCTAGAATTTTCAAAATCCATGTCCACATGTTTACAATTTCACGTCAAAAAATGCTAAAATTCCAGTTGAAATTTTTTCAAAGTCCCTTAAAAAATTTCCAATTTTTGTCCCAATTCTTCCCATTCCCATTGAAACTTTTCAAATCCCTCCCAAAATTGTTGAAATTCTGTTGAAGCTTTTAAAATTCTCTCTAGAATTTTCAAAATCCACTTCATCATGTTTACAATTTCACGTCAAAAAATTGCTAAAATTCTAGTTGAAATTTTTTCAAAGTCCCTTAAAAATTTTCCAATTTTTGTCCCAATTCTTCCCATTCCCATTGAAACTTTTCAAATCCCTCTCAAAATTGTTGAAATTCTGTTGAAGCTTTTAAAATTCTCTCTAGAATTTTCAAAATCCATGTCCACATGTTTACAATTTCACGTCAAAAAATGGCTAAAATTCCAGTTGAAATTTTTTCAAAGTCCCTGAAAAATTTTCCAATTTTTGTCCCAATTCTTCCCATTCCCATTGAAACTTTTCAAATCCCTCTGAAAATTGTTGAAATTCTCTTGAAGCTTTTAAAATTCCCTCTAGAATTTTCAAAATCCATGTCCACATGTTTACAATTTCACGTCAAAAAATTGCTAAAATTCCAGTTGAAATTTTTTCAAAGTCCCTGAAAAATTTTCCAATTTTTGTCCCAATTCTTCCCATTCCCATTGAAACTTTTCAAATCCCTCTCAAAATTGTTGAAATTCTCTTGAAGTTTTTAAAATTCTCTCTAGAATTTTCAAAATCCATGTCCAAATGTTTACAATTTCACGTCAAAAAATGGCTAAAATTCCAGTTGAAATTTTTTCAAAGTCCCTTAAAAATTTTCCAATTTTTTGTCCCAATTCTTCCCATTCCCATTGAAACTTTTCAAATCCCTCTCAAAATCGTTGAAATTCTCTTGAAGCTTTTAAAATTCTCTCTAGAATTTTCAAAATCCATGTCCACATGTTTACAATTTCACGTCAAAAATTGCTAAAATTCCAGTTGAAATTTTTTCAAAGTCCCTTAAAAATTTTCCAATTTTTGTCCCAATTCTTCCCATTCCCATTGAAACTTTTCAAATCCCTCCCAAAATTGTTGAAATTCTGTTGAAGCTTTTAAAATTCTCTCTAGAATTTTCAAAATCCACTTCATCATGTTTACAATTTCACGTCAAAAAATTGCTAAAATTCTAGTTGAAATTTTTTCAAAGTCCCTTAAAAATTTTCCAATTTTTGTCCCAATTCTTCCCATTCCCATTGAAACTTTTCAAATCCCTCTCAAAATTGTGGAAATTCTCTTGAAGCTTTTAAAATTCTCTCTAGAATTTTCAAAATCCATGTCCAAATGTTTACAATTTCACATCAAAAAATGGCTAAAATACCAGTTGAAATTTTTTCAAAGTCCCTTAAAAATTTTCCAATTTTTGTCCCAATTCTTCCCATTCCCATTGAAACTTTTCAAATCCCTCTCAAAATTGTGGAAATTCTGTTGAAGCTTTTAAAATTCTCTCTAGAATTTTCAAAATCCATGTCCACATGTTTACAATTTCACGTCAAAAAATGGCTAAAATTCCAGTTGAAATTTTTTCAAAGTCCCTTAAAAATTTTCCAATTTTTTGTCCCAATTCTTCCCATTCCCATTGAAACTTTTCAAATCCCTCTCAAAATTGTTGAAATTCTCTTGAAGCTTTTAAAATTCTCTCTACAATTTTCAAAATCCATGTCCACATGTTTACAATTTCACGTCAAAAAATGCTAAAATTCCAGTTGAAATTTTTTCAAAGTCCCTTAAAAAATTTCCAATTTTTGTCCCAATTCTTCCCATTCCCATTGAAACTTTTCAAATCCCTCCCAAAATTGTTGAAATTCTGTTGAAGCTTTTAAAATTCTCTCTAGAATTTTCAAAATCCACTTCATCATGTTACAATTTCACGTCAAAAAATTGCTAAAATTCTAGTTGAAATTTTTTCAAAGTCCCTTAAAAATTTTCCAATTTTTGTCCCAATTCTTCCCATTCCCATTGAAACTTTTCAAATCCCTCTCAAAATTGTTGAAATTCTGTTGAAGCTTTTAAAATTCTCTCTAGAATTTTCAAAATCCATGTCCACATGTTTACAATTTCACGTCAAAAAATGGCTAAAATTCCAGTTGAAATTTTTTCAAAGTCCCTGAAAAATTTTCCAATTTTTGTCCCAATTCTTCCCATTCCCATTGAAACTTTTCAAATCCCTCTCAAAATTGTTGAAATTCTGTTGAAGCTTTTAAAATTCCCTCTAGAATTTTCAAAATCCATGTCCACATGTTTACAATTTCACGTCAAAAAATGGCTAAAATTCCAGTTGAAATTTTTTCAAAGTCCCTGAAAAATTTCCAATTTTTGTCCCAATTCTTCCCATTCCCATTGAAACTTTTCAAATCCCTCTCAAAATTGTTGAAATTCTCTTGAAGTTTTTAAAATTCTCTCTAGAATTTTCAAAATCCATGTCCAAATGTTTACAATTTCACGTCAAAAAATGGCTAAAATTCCAGTTGAAATTTTTTCAAAGTCCCTTAAAAATTTTCCAATTTTTTGTCCCAATTCTTCCCATTCCCATTGAAACTTTTCAAATCCCTCTCAAAATCGTTGAAATTCTCTTGAAGCTTTTAAAATTCTCTCTAGAATTTTCAAAATCCATGTCCACATGTTTACAATTTCACGTCAAAAATTGCTAAAATTCCAGTTGAAATTTTTTCAAAGTCCCTTAAAAATTTTCCAATTTTTGTCCCAATTCTTCCCATTCCCATTGAAACTTTTCAAATCCCTCCCAAAATTGTTGAAATTCTGTTGAAGCTTTTAAAATTCTCTCTAGAATTTTCAAAATCCATGTCCACATGTTTATAATTTCACATAAAAAAATTGCTAAAATTCCAGTTGAAATTTTTTCAAAGTCCCTTAAAAATTTTCCAATTTTTGTCCCAGTTCTTCCCATTCCCATTGAAACTTTTCAAATCCCTCTCAAAATTGTGGAAATTCTGTTGAAGCTTTTAAAATTCTCTCTAGAATTTTCAAAATCCATGTCCACATGTTTACAATTTCACGTCAAAAAATTGCTAAAATTCCAGTTGAAATTTTTTCAAAGTCCCTGAAAAATTTTCCAATTTTTGTCCCAATTCTTCCCATTCCCATTGAAACTTTTCAAATCCCTCTCAAAATTGTTGAAATTCTCTTGAAGTTTTTAAAATTCTCTCTAGAATTTTCAAAATCCATGTCCAAATGTTTACAATTTCACGTCAAAAAATGGCTAAAATTCCAGTTGAAATTTTTTCAAAGTCCCTTAAAAATTTTCCAATTTTTTGTCCCAATTCTTCCCATTCCCATTGAAACTTTTCAAATCCCTCTCAAAATCGTTGAAATTCTCTTGAAGCTTTTAAAATTCTCTCTAGAATTTTCAAAATCCATGTCCACATGTTTACAATTTCACGTCAAAAATTGCTAAAATTCCAGTTGAAATTTTTTCAAAGTCCCTTAAAAATTTTCCAATTTTTGTCCCAATTCTTCCCATTCCCATTGAAACTTTTCAAATCCCTCCCAAAATTGTTGAAATTCTGTTGAAGCTTTTAAAATTCTCTCTAGAATTTTCAAAATCCACTTCATCATGTTTACAATTTCACGTCAAAAAATTGCTAAAATTCTAGTTGAAATTTTTTCAAAGTCCCTTAAAAATTTTCCAATTTTTGTCCCAATTCTTCCCATTCCCATTGAAACTTTTCAAATCCCTCTCAAAATTGTGGAAATTCTCTTGAAGCTTTTAAAATTCTCTCTAGAATTTTCAAAATCCATGTCCAAATGTTTACAATTTCACATCAAAAAATGGCTAAAATACCAGTTGAAATTTTTTCAAAGTCCCTTAAAAATTTTCCAATTTTTGTCCCAATTCTTCCCATTCCCATTGAAACTTTTCAAATCCCTCTCAAAATTGTGGAAATTCTGTTGAAGCTTTTAAAATTCTCTCTAGAATTTTCAAAATCCATGTCCACATGTTTACAATTTCACGTCAAAAAATGGCTAAAATTCCAGTTGAAATTTTTTCAAAGTCCCTTAAAAATTTTCCAATTTTTTGTCCCAATTCTTCCCATTCCCATTGAAACTTTTCAAATCCCTCTCAAAATTGTTGAAATTCTCTTGAAGCTTTTAAAATTCTCTCTACAATTTTCAAAATCCATGTCCACATGTTTACAATTTCACGTCAAAAAATGCTAAAATTCCAGTTGAAATTTTTTCAAAGTCCCTTAAAAAATTTCCAATTTTTGTCCCAATTCTTCCCATTCCCATTGAAACTTTTCAAATCCCTCCCAAAATTGTTGAAATTCTGTTGAAGCTTTTAAAATTCTCTCTAGAATTTTCAAAATCCACTTCATCATGTTTACAATTTCACGTCAAAAAATTGCTAAAATTCTAGTTGAAATTTTTTCAAAGTCCCTTAAAAATTTTCCAATTTTTGTCCCAATTCTTCCCATTCCCATTGAAACTTTTCAAATCCCTCTCAAAATTGTTGAAATTCTGTTGAAGCTTTTAAAATTCTCTCTAGAATTTTCAAAATCCATGTCCACATGTTTACAATTTCACGTCAAAAAATGGCTAAAATTCCAGTTGAAATTTTTTCAAAGTCCCTGAAAAATTTTCCAATTTTTGTCCCAATTCTTCCCATTCCCATTGAAACTTTTCAAATCCCTCTCAAAATTGTTGAAATTCTGTTGAAGCTTTTAAAATTCCCTCTAGAATTTTCAAAATCCATGTCCACATGTTTACAATTTCACGTCAAAAAATGGCTAAAATTCCAGTTGAAATTTTTTCAAAGTCCCTGAAAAATTTTCCAATTTTTGTCCCAATTCTTCCCATTCCCATTGAAACTTTTCAAATCCCTCTCAAAATTGTTGAAATTCTCTTGAAGTTTTTAAAATTCTCTCTAGAATTTTCAAAATCCATGTCCAAATGTTTACAATTTCACGTCAAAAAATGGCTAAAATTCCAGTTGAAATTTTTTCAAAGTCCCTTAAAAATTTTCCAATTTTTTGTCCCAATTCTTCCCATTCCCATTGAAACTTTTCAAATCCCTCTCAAAATCGTTGAAATTCTCTTGAAGCTTTTAAAATTCTCTCTAGAATTTTCAAAATCCATGTCCACATGTTTACAATTTCACGTCAAAAATTGCTAAAATTCCAGTTGAAATTTTTTCAAAGTCCCTTAAAAATTTTCCAATTTTTGTCCCAATTCTTCCCATTCCCATTGAAACTTTTCAAATCCCTCCCAAAATTGTTGAAATTCTGTTGAAGCTTTTAAAATTCTCTCTAGAATTTTCAAAATCCATGTCCACATGTTTATAATTTCACATAAAAAAATTGCTAAAATTCCAGTTGAAATTTTTTCAAAGTCCCTTAAAAATTTTCCAATTTTTGTCCCAGTTCTTCCCATTCCCATTGAAACTTTTCAAATCCCTCTCAAAATTGTGGAAATTCTGTTGAAGCTTTTAAAATTCTCTCTAGAATTTTCAAAATCCATGTCCACATGTTTACAATTTCACGTCAAAAAATGGCTAAAATTCCAGTTGAAATTTTTTCAAAGTCCCTTCAAAATTTTCCAATTTTTGTCCCAATCTTCCCATTCCCATTGAAACTTTTCAAATCCCTCTCAAAATTGTTGAAATTCTGTTGAAGCTTTTAAAATTCTCTCTAGAATTTTCAAAATCCATGTCCACATGTTTACAATTTCACGTCAAAAAATGGCTAAAATTCCAGTTGAAATTTTTTCAAAGTCCCTTAAAAATTTTCCAATTTTTGTCCCAATTCTTCCCATTCCCATTGAAACTTTTCAAATCCCTCTCAAAATTGTAGAAATTCTGTTGAAGCTTTTAAAATTCTCTCTAGAATTTTCAAAATCCACTTCAACATGTTTACAATTTCACGTCAAAAAATGGCTAAAATTCCAGTTGAAATTTTTTCAAAGTCCCTTAAAAAATTTCCAATTTTTGTCCCAATTCTTCCCATTCCCATTGAAAATTTTCAAATCCCTCCCAAAATTGTTGAAATTCTGTTGAAGCTTTTAAAATTCTCTCTAGAATTTTCAAAATCCACTTCATCATGTTTACAATTTCACGTCAAAAAATGGCTAAAATTCCAGTTGAAATTTTTTCAAAGTCCCTTCAAAATTTTCCAATTTTTGTCCCAATTCTTCCCATTCCCATTGAAACTTTTCAAATCCCTCTCAAAATTGTTGAAATTCTGTTGAAGCTTTTAAAATTCTCTCTAGAATTTTCAAAATCCATGTCCACATGTTTACAATTTCACGTCAAAAAATGGCTAAAATTCCAGTTGAAATTTTTTCAAAGTCCCTTAAAAATTTTCCAATTTTTGTCCCAATTCTTCCCATTCCCATTGAAACTTTTCAAATCCCTCTCAAAATTGTGGAAATTCTCTTGAAGCTTTTAAAATTCTCTCTAGAATTTTCAAAATCCATGTCCAAATGTTTATAATTTCACATAAAAAAGTTGCTAAAATTCCAGTTGAAATTTTTTCAAAGTCCCTTAAAAATTTTCCAATTTTTGTCCCAATTCTTCCCATTCCCATTGAAACTTTTCAAATCCCTCTCAAAATTGTGGAAATTCTCTTGAAGCTTTTAAAATTCTCTCTAGAATTTTCAAAATCCATGTCCAAATGTTTACAATTTCACATCAAAAAATGGCTAAAATACCAGTTGAAATTTTTTCAAAGTCCCTTAAAAATTTTCCAATTTTTGTCCCAATTCTTCCCATTCCCATTGAAACTTTTCAAATCCCTCTCAAAATTGTGGAAATTCTGTTGAAGCTTTTAAAATTCTCTCTAGAATTTTCAAAATCCATGTCCACATGTTTACAATTTCACGTCAAAAAATGGCTAAAATTCCAGTTGAAATTTTTTCAAAGTCCCTTAAAAATTTTCCAATTTTTTGTCCCAATTCTTCCCATTCCCATTGAAACTTTTCAAATCCCTCTCAAAATTGTTGAAATTCTCTTGAAGCTTTTAAAATTCTCTCTACAATTTTCAAAATCCATGTCCACATGTTTACAATTTCACGTCAAAAAATGCTAAAATTCCAGTTGAAATTTTTTCAAAGTCCCTTAAAAAATTTCCAATTTTTGTCCCAATTCTTCCCATTCCCATTGAAACTTTTCAAATCCCTCCCAAAATTGTTGAAATTCTGTTGAAGCTTTTAAAATTCTCTCTAGAATTTTCAAAATCCACTTCATCATGTTTACAATTTCACGTCAAAAAATTGCTAAAATTCTAGTTGAAATTTTTTCAAAGTCCCTTAAAAATTTTCCAATTTTTGTCCCAATTCTTCCCATTCCCATTGAAACTTTTCAAATCCCTCTCAAAATTGTTGAAATTCTGTTGAAGCTTTTAAAATTCTCTCTAGAATTTTCAAAATCCATGTCCACATGTTTACAATTTCACGTCAAAAAATGGCTAAAATTCCAGTTGAAATTTTTTCAAAGTCCCTGAAAAATTTTCCAATTTTTGTCCCAATTCTTCCCATTCCCATTGAAACTTTTCAAATCCCTCTCAAAATTGTTGAAATTCTGTTGAAGCTTTTAAAATTCTCTCTAGAATTTTCAAAATCCATGTCCACATGTTTACAATTTCACGTCAAAAAATGGCTAAAATTCCAGTTGAAATTTTTTCAAAGTCCCTTAAAAATTTTCCAATTTTTGTCCCAATTCTTCCCATTCCCATTGAAACTTTTCAAATCCCTCTCAAAATTGTGGAAATTCTGTTGAATCTTTTAAAATTCTCTCTAGAATTTTCAAAATCCATGTCCACATGTTTACAATTTCACGTCAAAAAATGGCTAAAATTCCAGCTGAAATTTTTTCAAAGTCCCTTAAAAATTTTCCAAATTTTGCCCCAATTCTTCCCATTCCCATTGAAACTTTTCAAATCCCTCTCAAAATTGTTGAAATTCTGTTGAAGCTTTTAAAATTCTCTCTAGAATTTTCAAAATCCATGTCCACATGTTTACAATTTCACGTCAAAAAATGGCTAAAATTCCAGTTGAAATTTTTTCAAAGTCCCTGAAAAATTTTCCAATTTTTGTCCCAATTCTTCCCATTCCCATTGAAACTTTTCAAATCCCTCTCAAAATTGTTGAAATTCTCTTGAAGCTTTTAAAATTCTCTCTAGAATTTTCAAAATCCATGTCCACATGTTTACAATTTCACGTCAAAAAATGGCTAAAATTCCAGTTGAAATTTTTTCAAAGTCCCTTCAAAATTTTCCAATTTTTGTCCCAATTCTTCCCATTCCCATTGAAACTTTTCAAATCCCTCTCAAAATTGTTGAAATTCTCTTGAAGCTTTTAAAATTCTCTCTAGAATTTTCAAAATCCATGTCCACATGTTTACAATTTCACGTAAAAAAAATGCTAAAATTCCAGTTGAAATTTTTTCAAAGTCCCTTAAAAATTTTCCAATTTTTGTCCCAATTCTTCCCATTCCCATTGAAACTTTTCAAATCCCTCTCAAAATTGTTGAAATTCTCTTGAAGCTTTTAAAATTCTCTCTAGAATTTTCAAAATCCATGTCCACATGTTTACAATTTCACGTCAAAAAATGGCTAAAATTCCAGTTGAAATTTTTTCAAAGTCCCTGAAAAATTTTCCAATTTTTGTCCCAATTCTTCCCATTCCCATTGAAACTTTTCAAATCCCTCTCAAAATTGTTGAAATTCTCTTGAAGCTTTTAAAATTCTCTCTAGAATTTTCAAAATCCATGGCCACATGTTTACAATTTCACGTCAAAAAATGGCTAAAATTCCAGTTGAAATTTTTTCAAAGTCCCTTAAAAATTTTCCAATTTTTGTCCCAATTCTTCCCATTCCCATTGAAACTTTTCAAATCCCTCTCAAAATTGTTGAAATTCTGTTGAAGCTTTTAAAATTCTCTCTAGAATTTTCAAAATCCATGTCCACATGTTTACAATTTCACGTCAAAAAATGGCTAAAATTCCAGTTGAAATTTTTTCAAAGTCCCTTAAAAATTTTCCAATTTTTGTCCCAATTCTTCCCATTCCCATTGAAACTTTTCAAATCCCTCTCAAAATTGTTGAAATTCTCTTGAAGCTTTTAAAATTCTCTCTAGAATTTTCAAAATCCATGTCCACATGTCTACAATTTCACGTCAAAAAATGGCTAAAATTCCAGTTGAAATTTTTTCAAAGTCCCTTCAAAATTTTCCAATTTTTGTCCCAATTCTTCCCATTCCCATTGAAACTTTTCAAATCCCTCTCAAAATTGTTGAAATTCTCTTGAAGCTTTTAAAATTCTCTCTAGAATTTTCAAAATCCATGTCCACATGTTTACAATTTCACGTCAAAAAATTGCTAAAATTCCAGTTGAAATTTTTTCAAAGTCCCTTAAAAATTTTCCAATTTTTGTCCCAATTCTTCCCATTCCCATTGAAACTTTTCAAATCCCTCTCAAAATTGTTGAAATTCTCTTGAAGCTTTTAAAATTCTCTCTAGAATTTTCAAAATCCATGTCCACATGTCTACAATTTCACGTCAAAAAATGGCTAAAATTCCAGTTGAAATTTTTTCAAAGTCCCTTCAAAATTTTCCAATTTTTGTCCCAATTCTTCCCATTCCCATTGAAACTTTTCAAATCCCTCTCAAAATTGTTGAAATTCTCTTGAAGCTTTTAAAATTCTCTCTAGAATTTTCAAAATCCATGTCCACATGTTTACAATTTCACGTAAAAAAAATGCTAAAATTCCAGTTGAAATTTTTTCAAAGTCCCTTAAAAATTTTCCAATTTTTGTCCCAATTCTTCCCATTCCCATTGAAACTTTTCAAATCCCTCTCAAAATTGTTGAAATTCTCTTGAAGCTTTTAAAATTCTCTCTAGAATTTTCAAAATCCATGTCCACATGTTTACAATTTCACGTCAAAAAATGGCTAAAATTCCAGTTGAAATTTTTTCAAAGTCCCTGAAAAATTTTCCAATTTTTGTCCCAATTCTTCCCATTCCCATTGAAACTTTTCAAATCCCTCTCAAAATTGTTGAAATTCTCTTGAAGCTTTTAAAATTCTCTCTAGAATTTTCAAAATCCATGGCCACATGTTTACAATTTCACGTCAAAAAATGGCTAAAATTCCAGTTGAAATTTTTTCAAAGTCCCTTAAAAATTTTCCAATTTTTGTCCCAATTCTTCCCATTCCCATTGAAACTTTTCAAATCCCTCTCAAAATTGTGGAAATTCTCTTGAAGCTTTTAAAATTCTCTCTAGAATTTTCAAAATCCATGTCCACATGTCTACAATTTCACGTCAAAAAATGGCTAAAATTCCAGTTGAAATTTTTTCAAAGTCCCTTAAAAATTTTCCAATTTTTGTCCCAATTCTTCCCATTCCCATTGAAACTTTTCAAATCCCTCTCAAAATTGTTGAAATTCTGTTGAAGCTTTTAAAATTCTCTCTAGAATTTTCAAAATCCATGTCCACATGTTTACAATTTCACGTAAAAAAAATGCTAAAATTCCAGTTGAAATTTTTTCAAAGTCCCTTCAAAATTTTCCAATTTTTGTCCCAATTCTTCCCATTCCCATTGAAACTTTTCAAATCCCTCTCAAAATTGTTGAAATTCTCTTGAAGCTTTTAAAATTCTCTCTAGAATTTTCAAAATCCATGTCCACATGTTTACAATTTCACGTCAAAAAATGGCTAAAATTCCAGTTGAAATTTTTTCAAAGTCCCTTAAAAATTTTCCAATTTTTGTCCCAATTCTTCCCATTCCCATTGAAACTTTTCAAATCCCTCTCAAAATTGTTGAAATTCTCTTGAAGCTTTTAAAATTCTCTCTAGAATTTTCAAAATCCATGTCCACATGTTTACAATTTCACGTCAAAAAATGGCTAAAATTCCAGTTGAAATTTTTTCAAAGTCCCTGAAAAATTTTCCAATTTTTGTCCCAATTCTTCCCATTCCCATTGAAACTTTTCAAATCCCTCTCAAAATTGTTGAAATTCTCTTGAAGCTTTTAAAATTCTCTCTAGAATTTTCAAAATCCATGGCCACATGTTTACAATTTCACGTCAAAAAATGGCTAAAATTCCAGTTGAAATTTTTTCAAAGTCCCTTAAAAATTTTCCAATTTTTGTCCCAATTCTTCCCATTCCCATTGAAACTTTTCAAATCCCTCTCAAAATTGTGGAAATTCTCTTGAAGCTTTTAAAATTCTCTCTAGAATTTTCAAAATCCATGTCCACATGTCTACAATTTCACGTCAAAAAATGGCTAAAATTCCAGTTGAAATTTTTTCAAAGTCCCTTAAAAATTTTCCAATTTTTGTCCCAATTCTTCCCATTCCCATTGAAACTTTTCAAATCCCTCTCAAAATTGTTGAAATTCTCTTGAAGCTTTTAAAATTCTCTCTAGAATTTTCAAAATCCATGGCCACATGTTTACAATTTCACGTAAAAAAAATGCTAAAATTCCAGTTGAAATTTTTTCAAAGTCCCTTAAAAATTTTCCAATTTTTGTCCCAATTCTTCCCATTCCCATTGAAACTTTTCAAATCCCTCTCAAAATTGTTGAAATTCTCTTGAAGCTTTTAAAATTCTCTCTAGAATTTTCAAAATCCATGTCCACATGTTTACAATTTCACGTCAAAAAATGGCTAAAATTCCAGTTGAAATTTTTTCAAAGTCCCTTAAAAATTTTCCAATTTTTGTCCCAATTCTTCCCATTCCCATTGAAACTTTTCAAATCCCTCTCAAAATTGTTGAAATTCTGTTGAATCTTTTAAAATTCTCTCTAGAATTTTCAAAATCCATGGCCACATGTTTACAATTTCACGTCAAAAAATGGCTAAAATTCCAGCTGAAATTTTTTCAAAGTCCCTTAAAAATTTTCCAAATTTTGCCCCAATTCTTCCCATTCCCATTGAAACTTTTCAAATCCCTCTCAAAATTGTTGAAATTCTGTTGAAGCTTTTAAAATTCTCTCTAGAACTTTCAAAATCCATGTCCACGTTTACAATTTCACGTCAAAAAATGGCTAAAATGCCAGTTGAAATTTTTTCAAAGTCCCTTAAAAATTTTCCAATTTTTGTCCCAATTCTTCCCATTCCCATTGAAACTTTTCAAATCCCTCTCAAAATTGTTGAAATTCTGTTGAAGCTTTTAAAATTCTCTCTAGAATTTTCAAAATCCACTTCATCATGTTTACAATTTCATGTAAAAAAATTGCTAAAATTCCAGTTGAAATTTTTTCAAATTCCCTGAAAAATTTTCCAATTTTTGTCCCAATTCTTCCCATTCCCATTGAAGCTTTTCAAATCCCTCTCAAAATTGTTGAAATTCTCTTGAAGCTTTTAAAATTCTCTCTAGAATTTTCAAAATCCATGTCCACATGTTTACAATTTCACATAAAAAAATGGCTAAAATTCCAGTTGAAATTTTTTCAAAGTCCCTTAAAAATTTTCCAATTTTTGTCCCAATTCTTCCCATTCCCATTGAAACTTTTCAAATCCCTCTCAAAACTGTTGAAATTCTGTTGAATCTTTTAAAATTCTCTCTAGAATTTTCAAAATCCATGTCCACATGTTTACAATTTCACGTCAAAAAATGGCTAAAATTCCAGCTGAAATTTTTTCAAAGTCCCTTAAAAATTTTCCAAATTTTGCCCCAATTATTCCCATTCCCATTGAAACTTTTCAAATCCCTCTCAAAATTGTTGAAATTCTGTTGAAGCTTTTAAAATTCTCTCTAGAATTTTCAAAATCCACTTCATCATGTTTACAATTTCACGTCAAAAAATGGCTAAAATGCCAGTTGAAATTTTTTCAAAGTCCCTTAAAAATTTTCCAATTTTTGTCCCAATTCTTCCCATTCCCATTGAAACTTTTCAAATCCCTCTCAAAATTGTTGAAATTCTGTTGAAGCTTTTAAAATTCTCTCTAGAATTTTCAAAATCCACTTCATCATGTTTACAATTTCATGTAAAAAAATTGCTAAAATTCCAGTTGAAATTTTTTCAAAGTCCCTTAAAAATTTTCCAATTTTTGTCCCAATTCTTCCCATTCCCATTGAAACTTTTCAAATCCCTCTCAAAATTGTTGAAATTCTGTTGAATCTTTTAAAATTCTCTCTAGAATTTTCAAAAACCATGTCCACATGTTTACAATTTCACGTCAAAAAATGGCTAAAATTCCAGTTGAAATTTTTTCAAAGTCCCTGAAAAATTTTCCAATTTTTGTCCCAATTCTTCCCATTCCCATTGAAACTTTTCAAATCCCTCTCAAAATTGTTGAAATTCTGTTGAAGCTTTTAAAATTCTCTCTAGAATTTTCAAAATCCATGTCCACATGTTTACAATTTCACGTCAAAAAATGGCTAAAATGCCAGTTGAAATTTTTTCAAAGTCCCTGAAAAATTTTCCAATTTTTGTCCCAATTCTTCCCATTCCCATTGAAACTTTTCAAATCCCTCTCAAAATTGTTGAAATTCTCTTGAAGCTTTTAAAATTCTCTCTAGAATCTTCAAAATCCACTTCATCATGTTTACAATTTCACGTCAAAAAATGGCTAAAATTCCAGTTGAAATTTTTTCAAAGTCTCTTAAAAATTTTCCAATTTTTGTCCCAATTCTTCCCATTCCCATTGAAACTTTTCAAATCCCTCTCAAAATTGTTGAAATTCTGTTGAAGCTTTTAAAATTCTCTCTAGAATTTTCAAAATCCATGTCCACATGTTTACAATTTCACGTCAAAAAATGGCTAAAATTCCAGTTGAAATTTTTTCAAAGTCCCTGAAAAATTTTCCAATTTTTGTCCCAATTCTTCCCATTCCCATTGAAACTTTTCAAATCCCTCCCAAAATTGTTGAAATTCTGTTGAAGCTTTTAAAATTCTCTCTAGAATTTTCAAAATCCACTTCATCATGTTTACAATTTCACGTCAAAAAATGGCTAAAATTCCAGTTGAAATTTTTTCAAAGTCCCTGAAAAATTTTCCAATTTTTGTCCCAATTCTTCCCATTCCCATTGAAACTTTTCAAATCCCTCTCAAAATTGTTGAAATTCTCTTGAAGCTTTTAAAATTCTCTCTAGAATTTTCAAAATCCATGTCCACATGTTTACAATTTCACGTCAAAAAATGGCTAAAATTCCAGCTGAAATTTTTTCAAAGTCCCTTCAAAATTTTCCAATTTTTGTCCCAATTCTTCCCATTCCCATTGAAACTTTTCAAATCCCTCTCAAAATTGTTGAAATTCTGTTGAATCTTTTAAAATTCTCTCTAGAATTTTCAAAATCCATGTCCACATGTTTACAATTTCACGTCAAAAAATGGCTAAAATGCCAGTTGAAATTTTTTCAAAGTCCCTTAAAAATTTTCCAATTTTTGTCCCAATTCTTCCCATTCCCATTGAAACTTTTCAAATCCCTCTCAAAATTGTTGAAATTCTGTTGAAGCTTTTAAAATTCTCTCTAGAATCTTCAAAATCCACTTCATCATGTTTACAATTTCACGTCAAAAAATGGCTAAAATTCCAGTTGAAATTTTTTCAAAGTCCCTGAAAAATTTTCCAATTTTTGTCCCAATTCTTCCCATTCCCATTGAAACTTTTCAAATCCCTCTCAAAATTGTTGAAATTCTGTTGAAGCTTTTAAAATTCTCTCTAGAATTTTCAAAAACCATGTCCACATGTTTACAATTTCACGTCAAAAAATGGCTAAAATGCCAGTTGAAATTTTTTCAAAGTCCCTTAAAAATTTTCCAATTTTTGTCCCAATTCTTCCCATTCCCATTGAAACTTTTCAAATCCCTCCCAAAATTGTTGAAATTCTGTTGAAGCTTTTAAAATTCTCTCTAGAATTTTCAAAATCCACTTCATCATGTTTACAATTTCACGTCAAAAAATTGCTAAAATTCCAGTTGAAATTTTTTCAAAGTCCCTGAAAAATTTTCCAATTTTTGTCCCAATTCTTCCCATTCCCATTGAAACTTTTCAAATCCCTCTCAAAATTGTTGAAATTCTCTTGAAGCTTTTAAAATTCTCTCTAGAATTTTCAAAATCCATGGCCACATGTTTACAATTTCACGTCAAAAAATGGCTAAAATTCCAGTTGAAATTTTTTCAAAGTCCCTGAAAAATTTTCCAATTTTTGTCCCAATTCTTCCCATTCCCATTGAAACTTTTCAAATCCCTCTCAAAATTGTTGAAATTCTGTTGAATCTTTTAAAATTCTCTCTAGAATTTTCAAAAACCATGTCCACATGTTTACAATTTCACGTCAAAAAATTGCTAAAATTCCAGTTGAAATTTTTTCAAAGTCCCTGAAAAATTTTCCAATTTTTGTCCCAATTCTTCCCATTCCCATTGAAACTTTTCAAATCCCTCTCAAAATTGTTGAAATTCTGTTGAAGCTTTTAAAATTCTCTCTAGAATTTTCAAAATCCATGTCCACATGTTTACAATTTCACGTCAAAAAATGGCTAAAATGCCAGTTGAAATTTTTTCAAAGTCCCTGAAAAATTTTCCAATTTTTGTCCCAATTCTTCCCATTCCCATTGAAACTTTTCAAATCCCTCTCAAAATTGTTGAAATTCTGTTGAAGCTTTTAAAATTCTCTCTAGAATTTTCAAAAACCATGTCCACATGTTTACAATTTCACGTCAAAAAATTGCTAAAATTCCAGTTGAAATTTTTTCAAAGTCCCTTCAAAATTTTCCAATTTTTGTCCCAATTCTTCCCATTCCCATTGAAACTTTTCAAATCCCTCTCAAAATTGTTGAAATTCTCTTGAAGCTTTTAAAATTCTCTCTAGAATTTTCAAAATCCATGGCCACATGTTTACAATTTCACGTCAAAAAATGGCTAAAATTCCAGTTGAAATTTTTTCAAAGTCCCTTAAAAATTTTCCAATTTTTGCCCCAATTCTTCCCATTCCCATTGAAACTTTTCAAATCCCTCCCAAAATTGTTGAAATTCTCTTGAAGCTTTTAAAATTCTCTCTAGAATTTTCAAAATCCATGTCCACATGTTTACAATTTCACGTCAAAAAATGGCTAAAATTCCAGTTGAAATTTTTTCAAAGTCCCTTAAATATTTTCCAATTTTTGTCCCAATTCTTCCCATTCCCATTGAAACTTTTCAAATCCCTCTCAAAATTGTTGAAATTCTCTTGAAGCTTTTAAAATTCTCTCTAGAATTTTCAAAATCCATGTCCACATGTTTACAATTTCACGTCAAAAAATGGCTAAAATTCCAGTTGAAATTTTTTCAAAGTCCCTTAAAAATTTTCCAATTTTTGTCCCAATTCTTCCCATTCCCATTGAAACTTTTCAAATCCCTCTCAAAATTGTTGAAATTCTGTTGAAGCTTTTAAAATTCTCTCTAGAACTTTCAAAATCCATGTCCACATGTTTACAATTTCACGTCAAAAAATGGCTAAAATTCCAGTTGAAATTTTTTCAAAGTCCCTGAAAAATTTTCCAATTTTTGTCCCAATTCTTCCCATTCCCATTGAAACTTTTCAAATCCCTCTCAAAATTGTTGAAATTCTCTTGAAGCTTTTAAAATTCTCTCTAGAATTTTCAAAATCCATGGCCACATGTTTACAATTTCACGTCAAAAAATGGCTAAAATTCCAGTTGAAATTTTTTCAAAGTCCCTTCAAAATTTTCCAATTTTTGTCCCAATTCTTCCCATTCCCATTGAAACTTTTCAAATCCCTCTCAAAATTGTTGAAATTCTCTTGAAGCTTTTAAAATTCTCTCTAGAATTTTCAAAATCCATGTCCACATGTTTACAATTTCACGTCAAAAAATAACTAAAATTCAAGTTGCTATTTTTTCAAAGTCCCTTAAAAATTTTCCAATTTTTGTCCCAATTCTTCCCATTCCCATTGAAACTTTTCAAATCCCTCTCAAAATTGTTGAAATTCTGTTGAATCTTTTAAAATTCTCTCTAGAATTTTCAAAATCCATGTCCACATGTTTACAATTTCACGTCAAAAAATGGCTAAAATTCCAGCTGAAATTTTTTCAAAGTCCCTTAAAAATTTTCCAAATTTTGCCCCAATTCTTCCCATTCCCATTGAAACTTTTCAAATCCCTCTCAAAATTGTTGAAATTCTGTTGAAGCTTTTAAAATTCTCTCTAGAACTTTCAAAATCCATGTCCACATGTTTACAATTTCACGTCAAAAAATGGCTAAAATGCCAGTTGAAATTTTTTCAAAGTCCCTTAAAAATTTTCCAATTTTTGTCCCAATTCTTCCCATTCCCATTGAAACTTTTCAAATCCCTCTCAAAATTGTTGAAATTCTGTTGAAGCTTTTAAAATTCTCTC
Source organism: Streptopelia decaocto (assembly GCF_964273445.1). NCBI lineage: Eukaryota > Metazoa > Chordata > Aves > Columbiformes > Columbidae > Streptopelia > Streptopelia decaocto. Next base: position 24,698 of record NW_028116830.1, read on the forward strand.
TAGAATCTTCAAAATCCACTTCATCATGTTTACAATTTCACGTCAAAAAATGGCTAAAATTCCAGTTGAAATTTTTTCAAAGTCCCTGAAAAATTTTCCAATTTTTGTCCCAATTCTTCCCATTCCCATTGAAACTTTTCAAATCCCTCTCAAAATTGTTGAAATTCTCTTGAAGCTTTTAAAATTCTCTCTAGAATTTTCAAAATCCATGTCCACATGTTTACAATTTCACGTCAAAAAATGGCTAAAATGCCAGTTGAAATTTTTTCAAAGTCCCTTAAAAATTTTCCAATTTTTGTCCCAATTCTTCCCATTCCCATTGAAACTTTTCAAATCCCTCCCAAAATTGTTGAAATTCTGTTGAAGCTTTTAAAATTCTCTCTAGAATTTTCAAAATCCACTTCATCATGTTTACAATTTCACGTCAAAAACTTGCTAAAATTCCAGTTGAAATTTTTTCAAAGTCCCTGAAAAATTTTCCAATTTTTGTCCCAATTCTTCCCATTCCCATTGAAACTTTTCAAATCCCTCTCAAAATTGTTGAAATTCTCTTGAAGCTTTTAAAATTCTCTCTAGAATTTTCAAAATCCATGGCCACATGTTTACAATTTCACGTCAAAAAATGGCTAAAATTCCAGTTGAAATTTTTTCAAAGTCCCTTAAAAATTTTCCAATTTTTGTCCCAATTCTTCCCATTCCCATTGAAACTTTTCAAATCCCTCCCAAAATAGTTGAAATTCTCTTGAAGCTTTTAAAATTCTCTCTAGAATTTTCAAAATCCATGTCCACATGTTTACAATTTCACGTCAAAAAATGGCTAAAATTCCAGTTGAAATTTTTTCAAAGTCCCTGAAAAATTTTCCAATTTTTGTCCCAATACTTCCCATTCCCATTGAAACTTTTCAAATCCCTCTCAAAATTGTTGAAATTCTCTTGAAGCTTTTAAAATTCTCTCTAGAATTTTCAAAATCCATGGCCACATGTTTACAATTTCACGTCAAAAAATGGCTAAAATTCCAGTTGAAATTTTTTCAAAGTCCCTTAAAAATTTTCCAATTTTTGTCCCAATTCTTCCCATTCCCATTGAAACTTTTCAAATCCCTCTCAAAATTGTGGAAATTCTCTTGAAGCTTTTAAAATTCTCTCTAGAATTTTCAAAATCCATGTCCACATGTTTACAATTTCACGTCAAAAAATAACTAAAATTCAAGTTGCTATTTTTTCAAAGTCCCTTAAAAATTTTCCAATTTTTGTCCCAATTCTTCCCATTCCCATTGAAACTTTTCAAATCCCTCTCAAAATTGTTGAAATTCTGTTGAATCTTTTAAAATTCTCTCTAGAATTTTCAAAATCCATGTCCACATGTTTACAATTTCACGTCAAAAAATGGCTAAAATTCCAGCTGAAATTTTTTCAAAGTCCCTTAAAAATTTTCCAAATTTTGCCCCAATTCTTCCCATTCCCATTGAAACTTTTCAAATCCCTCTCAAAATTGTTGAAATTCTGTTGAAGCTTTTAAAATTCTCTCTAGAACTTTCAAAATCCATGTCCACATGTTTACAATTTCACGTCAAAAAATGGCTAAAATGCCAGTTGAAATTTTTTCAAAGTCCCTTAAAAATTTTCCAATTTTTGTCCCAATTCTTCCCATTCCCATTGAAACTTTTCAAATCCCTCTCAAAATTGTTGAAATTCTCTTGAAGCTTTTAAAATTCTCTCTAGAATTTTCAAAATCCACTTCATCATGTTTACAATTTCATGTAAAAAAATTGCTAAAATTCCAGTTGAAATTTTTTCAAAGTCCCTTAAAAATTTTCCAATTTTTGTCCCAATTCTTCCCATTCCCATTGAAACTTTTCAAATCCCTCTCAAAATTGTGGAAATTCTGTTGAAGCTTTTAAAATTCTCTCTAGAATTTTCAAAAACCATGGCCACATGTTTACAATTTCACGTCAAAAAATTGCTAAAATTCCAGTTGAAATTTTTTCAAAGTCCCTTAAAAATTTTCCAATTTTTGTCCCAATTCTTCCCATTCCCATTGAAACTTTTCAAATCCCTCTCAAAATTGTTGAAATTCTGTTGAAGCTTTTAAAATTCTCTCTAGAATTTTCAAAATCCATGTCCACATGTTTACAATTTCACGTCAAAAAATGGCTAAAATGCCAGTTGAAATTTTTTCAAAGTCCCTTAAAAATTTTCCAATTTTTGTCCCAATTCTTCCCATTCCCATTGAAACTTTTCAAATCCCTCTCAAAATTGTTGAAATTCTGTTGAAGCTTTTAAAATTCTCTTTAGAATTTTCAAAATCCACTTCATCATGTTTACAATTTCACATCAAAAAATTGCTAAAATTCCAGTTGAAATTTTTTCAAAGTCCCTTAAAAATTTTCCAATTTTTGTCCCAATTCTTCCCATTCCCATTGAAACTTTTCAAATCCCTCTCAAAATTGTTGAAATTCTCCTGAAGCTTTTAAAATTCTCTCTAGAATTTTCAAAATCCATGTCCACATGTTTACAATTTCACGTCAAAAAATGGCTAAAATTCCAGTTGAAATTTTTTCAAAGTCCCTTAAAAATTTTCCCATTTTTGTCCCAATTCTTCCCATTCCCATTGAAACTTTTCAAATCCCTCTCAAAATTGTTGAAATTCTCTTGAAGCTTTTAAAATTCTCTCTAGAATCTTCAAAATCCTCTTCATCATGTTTACAATTTCACGTCAAAAAATGGCTAAAATTCCAGTTGAAATTTTTTCAAAGTCCCTTAAAAATTTTCCAATTTTTGTCCCAATTCTTCCCCATTCCCATTGAAACTTTTCAAATCCCTCTCAAAATTGTTGAAATTCTCTTGAAGCTTTTAAAATTCTCTCTAGAATTTTCAAAATCCATGTCCACATGTTTACAATTTCACGTCAAAAAATGGCTAAAATTCCAGTTGAAATTTTTTCAAAGTCCCTTAAAAAATTTCCAATTTTTGTCCCAATTCTTCCCATTCCCATTGAAAATTTTCAAATCCCTCCCAAAATTGTTGAAATTCTGTTGAAGCTTTTAAAATTCTCTCTAGAATTTTCAAAATCCACTTCATCATGTTTACAATTTCACGTCAAAAAATTGCTAAAATTCCAGTTGAAATTTTTTCAAAGTCCCTGAAAAATTTTCCAATTTTTGTCCCAATTCTTCCCATTCCCATTGAAACTTTTCAAATCCCTCTCAAAATTGTTGAAATTCTCTTGAAGCTTTTAAAATTCTCTCTAGAATTTTCAAAATCCATGTCCACATGTTTACAATTTCACGTCAAAAAATGGCTAAAATTCCAGCTGAAATTTTTTCAAAGTCCCTTAAAAATTTTCCAAATTTTGCCCCAATTCTTCCCATTCCCATTGAAACTTTTCAAATCCCTCTCAAAATTGTTGAAATTCTGTTGAAGCTTTTAAAATTCTCTCTAGAATTTTCAAAATCCATGTCCACATGTTTACAATTTCACGTCAAAAAATGGCTAAAATTCCAGTTGAAATTTTTTCAAAGTCCCTTCAAAATTTTCCAATTTTTGTCCCAATTCTTCCCATTCCCATTGAAACTTTTCAAATCCCTCTCAAAATTGTTGAAATTCTCTTGAAGCTTTTAAAATTCTCTCTAGAATTTTCAAAATCCATGTCCACATGTTTACAATTTCACGTCAAAAAATGGCTAAATTCCAGTTGAAATTTTTTCAAAGTCCCTTAAAAAATTTCCAATTTTTGTCCCAATTCTTCCCATTCCCATTGAAACTTTTCAAATCCCTCCCAAAATTGTTGAAATTCTGTTGAAGCTTTTAAAATTCTCTCTAGAATTTTCAAAATCCATGTCCACATGTTTACAATTTCACGTCAAAAAATTGCTAAAATTCCAGTTGAAATTTTTTCAAAGTCCCTGAAAAATTTTCCAATTTTTGTCCCAATTCTTCCCATTCCCATTGAAACTTTTCAAATCCCTCTCAAAATTGTTGAAATTCTCTTGAAGCTTTTAAAATTCTCTCTAGAATTTTCAAAATCCATGGCCACATGTTTACAATTTCACGTCAAAAAATGGCTAAAATTCCAGTTGAAATTTTTCAAAGTCCCTTAAAAATTTTCCAATTTTTGTCCCAATTCTTCCCATTCCCATTGAAACTTTTCAAATCCCTCTCAAAATTGTTGAAATTCTCTTGAAGCTTTTAAAATTCTCTCTAGAATTTTCAAAATCCATGTCCACATGTTTACAATTTCACGTCAAAAAATAACTAAAATTCAAGTTGCTATTTTTTCAAAGTCCCTTAAAAATTTTCCAATTTTTGTCCCAATTCTTCCCATTCCCATTGAAACTTTTCAAATCCCTCTCAAAATTGTTGAAATTCTCTTGAAGCTTTTAAAATTCTCTCTAGAATTTTCAAAATCCATGTCCACATGTTTACAATTTCACGTCAAAAAATGGCTAAAATTCCAGTTGAAATTTTTTCAAAGTCCCTTAAATATTTTCCAATTTTTGTCCCAATTCTTCCCATTCCCATTGAAACTTTTCAAATCCCTCTCAAAATTGTTGAAATTCTCTTGAAGCTTTTAAAATTCTCTCTAGAATTTTAAAATCCACTTCATCATGTTTACAATTTCACGTCAAAAAATTGCTAAAATTCCAGTTGAAATTTTTTCAAAGTCCCTTAAAAATTTTCCAATTTTTGTCCCAATTCTTCCCATTCCCATTGAAACTTTTCAAATCCCTCTCAAAATTGTGGAAATTCTGTTGAAGCTTTTAAAATTCTCTCTAGAATTTTCAAAAACCATGGCCACATGTTTACAATTTCACGTCAAAAAATTGCTAAAATTCCAGTTGAAATTTTTTCAAAGTCCCTTCAAAATTTTCCAATTTTTGTCCCAATTCTTCCCATTCCCATTGAAACTTTTCAAATCCCTCTCAAAATTGTTGAAATTCTGTTGAAGCTTTTAAAATTCTCTCTAGAATTTTCAAAATCCATGTCCACATGTTTACAATTTCACGTCAAAAAATGGCTAAAATGCCAGTTGAAATTTTTTCAAAGTCCCTTAAAAATTTTCCAATTTTTGTCCCAACTCTTCCCATTCCCATTGAAACTTTTCAAATCCCTCTCAAAATTGTTGAAATTCTCTTGAAGCTTTTAAAATTCTCTTTAGAATTCTCAAAATCCACTTCATCATGTTTACAATTTCACATCAAAAAATTGCTAAAATTCCAGTTGAAATTTTTTCAAAGTCCCTGAAAAATTTTCCAATTTTGTCCCAATTCTTCCCATTCCCATTGAAACTTTTCAAATCCCTCTCAAAATTGTTGAAATTCTCCTGAAGCTTTTAAAATTCTCTCTAGAATTTTCAAAATCCATGTCCACATGTTTACAATTTCACGTCAAAAAATGGCTAAAATGCCAGTTGAAATTTTTTCAAAGTCCCTTAAAAATTTTCCAATTTTTGTCCCAATTCTTCCCATTCCCATTGAAACTTTTCAAATCCCTCTCAAAATTGTTGAAATTCTCTTGAAGCTTTTAAAATTCCTCTCTAGAATCTTCAAAATCCACTTCATCATGTTTACAATTTCACGTCAAAAAATGGCTAAAATTCCAGTTGAAATTTTTCAAAGTCCCTTAAAAATTTTCCAATTTTTGTCCCAATTCTTCCCATTCCCATTGAAACTTTTCAAATCCCTCTCAAAATTGTTGAAATTCTCTTGAAGCTTTTAAAATTCTCTCTAGAATTTTCAAAATCCATGTCCACATGTTTACAATTTCACGTCAAAAAATGGCTAAAATTCCAGTTGAAATTTTTTCAAAGTCCCTTAAAAAATTTCCAATTTTTGTCCCAATTCTTCCCATTCCCATTGAAACTTTTCAAATCCCTCTCAAAATTGTTGAAATTCTGTTGAAGCTTTTAAAATTCTCTCTAGAATTTTCAAAATCCACTTCATCATGTTTACAATTTCACGTCAAAAAATGGCTAAAATTCCAGTTGAAATTTTTTTCAAAGTCCCTGAAAAATTTTCCAATTTTTGTCCCAATTCTTCCCATTCCCATTGAAACTTTTCAAATCCCTCTCAAAATTGTTGAAATTCTCTTGAAGCTTTTAAAATTCTCTCTAGAATTTTCAAAATCCATGTCCACATGTTTACAATTTCACGTCAAAAAATGGCTAAAATTCCAGCTGAAATTTTTTCAAAGTCCATTAAAAATTTTCCAAATTTTGCCCCAATTCTTCCCATTCCCATTGAAACTTTTCAAATCCCTCTCAAAATTGTTGAAATTCTGTTGAAGCTTTTAAAATTCTCTCTAGAATTTTCAAAATCCATGTCCACATGTTTACAATTTCACGTCAAAAAATGGCTAAAATTCCAGTTGAAATTTTTTCAAAGTCCCTTAAAAATTTTCCAATTTTTGTCCCAATTCTTCCCATTCCCATTGAAACTTTTCAAATCCCTCTCAAAATTGTTGAAATTCTCTTGAAGCTTTTAAAATTCTCTCTAGAATTTTCAAAATCCATGTCCACATGTTTACAATTTCACGTCAAAAAATGGCTAAAATTCCAGTTGAAATTTTTTCAAAGTCCCTTAAAAAATTTCCAATTTTTGTCCCAATTCTTCCCATTCCCATTGCAACTTTTCAAATCCCTCCCAAAATTGTTGAAAATCTGTTGAAGCTTTTAAAATTCTCTCTAGAATTTTCAAAATCCATGTCCACATGTTTACAATTTCACGTCAAAAAATGGCTAAAATTCCAGTTGAAATTTTTTCAAAGTCCCTGAAAAATTTTCCAATTTTTGTCCCAATTCTTCCCATTCCCATTGAAACTTTTCAAATCCCTCTCAAAATTGTTGAAATTCTGTTGAAGCTTTTAAAATTCTCTCTAGAATTTTCAAAATCCATGGCCACATGTTTACAATTTCACGTCAAAAAATGGCTAAAATTCCAGTTGAAATTTTTTCAAAGTCCCTTAAAAATTTTCCAATTTTTGTCCCAATTCTTCCCATTCCCATTGAAACTTTTCAAATCCCTCCCAAAATTGTTGAAATTCTCTTGAAGCTTTTAAAATTCTCTCTAGAATTTTCAAAATCCATGTCCACATGTTTACAATTTCACGTCAAAAAATAACTAAAATTCAAGTTGCTATTTTTTCAAAGTCCCTTAAAAATTTTCCAATTTTTGTCCCAATTCTTCCCATTCCCATTGAAACTTTTCAAATCCCTCTGAAAATTGTTGAAATTCTGTTGAAGCTTTTAAAATTCTCTCTAGAATTTTCAAAATCCACTTCATCATGTTTACAATTTCACGTCAAAAAATGGCTAAAATTCCAGTTGAAATTTTTTCAAAGTCCCTTAAAAATTTTCCAATTTTTGTCCCAATTCTTCCCATTCCCATTGAAACTTTTCAAATCCCTCCCAAAATTGTTGAAATTCTGTTGAAGCTTTTAAAATTCTCTCTAGAATTTTCAAAATCCACTTCATCATGTTTACAATTTCACGTCAAAAAATTGCTAAAATTCCAGTTGAAATTTTTTCAAATTCCCTGAAAAATTTTCCAATTTTTGTCCCAATTCTTCCCATTCCCATTGAAACTTTTCAAATCCCTCTCAAAATTGTTGAAATTCTCTTGAAGCTGTTAAAATTCTCTCTAGAATTTTCAAAATCCATGTCCACATGTTTACAATTTCACGTCAAAAAATGGCTAAAATTCCAGCTGAAATTTTTTCAAAGTCCCTTAAAAATTTTCCAATTTTTGTCCCAATTCTTCCCATTCCCATTGAAACTTTTCAAATCCCTCTCAAAATTGTTGAAATTCTGTTGAAGCTTTTAAAATTCTCTCTAGAATTTTCAAAATCCATGTCCACATGTTTACAATTTCACGTCAAAAACTGGCTAAAATTCCAGTTGAAATTTTTTCAAAGTCCCTTAAAAATTTTCCAATTTTGTCCCAATTCTTCCCATTCCCATTGAAACTTTTCAAATCCCTCTCAAAATTGTTGAAATTCTCTTGAAGCTTTTAAAATTCTCTCTAGAATTTTCAAAATCCACTTCATCATGTTTACAATTTCACGTCAAAAAATTGCTAAAATTCCAGTTGAAATTTTTTCAAAGTCCCTTAAAAATTTTCCAATTTTTGTCCCAATTCTTCCCATTCCCATTGAAACTTTTCAAATCCCTCCCAAAATTGTTGAAATTCTGTTGAAGCTTTTAAAATTCTCTCTAGAATTTTCAAAATCCACTTCATCATGTTTACAATTTCACGTCAAAAAATTGCTAAAATTCCAGTTGAAATTTTTTCAAATTCCCTGAAAAATTTTCCAATTTTTGTCACAATTCTTCCCATTCCCATTGAAACTTTTCAAATCCCTCTCAAAATTGTTGAAATTCTGTTGAAGCTTTTAAAATTCTCTCTAGAATTTTCAAAATCCATGGCCACATGTTTACAATTTCACGTCAAAAAATGGCTAAAATTCCAGTTGAAATTTTTTCAAAGTCCCTGAAAAATTTTCCAATTTTTGTCCCAATTCTTCCCATTCCCATTGAAACTTTTCAAATCCCTCTCAAAATTGTTGAAATTCTCTTGAAGCTTTTAAAATTCTCTCTAGAATTTTCAAAATCCATGTCCACATGTTTACAATTTCACGTCAAAAAATGGCTAAAATTCCAGTTGAAATTTTTTCAAAGTCCCTTAAAAATTTTCCAATTTTTGTCCCAATTCTTCCCATTCCCATTGAAACTTTTCAAATCCCTCTCAAAATTGTTGAAATTCTGTTGAAACTTTTAAAATTCTCTCTAGAATCTTCAAAATCCACTTCATCATGTTTACAATTTCACGTCAAAAAATTGCTAAAATTCCAGTTGAAATTTTTTCAAAGTCCCTTAAAAATTTTCCAATTTTTGTCCCAATTCTTCCCATTCCCATTGAAACTTTTCAAATCCCTCTCAAAATTGTTGAAATTCTGTTGAAGCTTTTAAAATTCTCTCTAGAATTTTCAAAATCCATGTCCACATGTTTACAATTTCACGTCAAAAAATGGCTAAAATTCCAGTTGAAATTTTTTCAAAGTCCCTTAAAAATTTTCCAATTTTTGTCCCAATTCTTCCCATTCCCATTGAAACTTTTCAAATCCCTCTCAAAATTGTTGAAATTCTCTTGAAGCTTTTAAAATTCTCTCTAGAATTTTCAAAATCCATGGCCACATGTTTACAATTTCACGTCAAAAAATTGCTAAAATGCCAGTTGAAATTTTTTCAAAGTCCCTTAAAAATTTTCCAATTTTTGTCCCAATTCTTCCCATTCCCATTGAAACTTTTCAAATCCCTCTCAAAATTGTTGAAATTCTGTTGAAGCTTTTAAAATTCTCTTTAGAATTTTCAAAATCCACTTCATCATGTTTACAATTTCACATCAAAAAATTGCTAAAATTCCAGTTGAAATTTTTTCAAAGTCCCTTCAAAATTTTCCAATTTTTGTCCCAATTCTTCCCATTCCCATTGAAACTTTTCAAATCCCTCTCAAAATTGTTGAAATTCTCTTGAAGCTTTTAAAATTCTCTCTAGAATCTTCAAAATCCACTTCATCATGTTTACAATTTCACGTCAAAAAATGGCTAAAATTCCAGTTGAAATTTTTTCAAAGTCCCTTAAAAATTTTCCAATTTTTGTCCCAATTCTTCCCATTCCCATTGAAACTTTTCAAATCCCTCTCAAAATTGTTGAAATTCTCTTGAAGCTTTTAAAATTCTCTCTAGAATTTTCAAAATCCATGTCCACATGTTTACAATTTCACGTCAAAAAATGGCTAAAATTCCAGTTGAAATTTTTTCAAAGTCCCTTAAAAATTTTCCAAATTTTGCCCCAATTCTTCCCATTCCCATTGAAACTTTTCAAATCCCTCTCAAAATTGTTGAAATTCTGTTGAAGCTTTTAAAATTCTCTCTAGAATTTTCAAAATCCATGTCCACATGTTTACAATTTCACGTCAAAAAATTGCTAAAATTCCAGTTGAAATTTTTTCAAAGTCCCTTAAAAATTTTCCAATTTTTGTCCCAATTCTTCCCATTCCCATTGAAACTTTTCAAATCCCTCTCAAAATTGTTGAAATTCTCTTGAAGCTTTTAAAATTCTCTCTAGAATTTTCAAAATCCATGTCCACATGTTTACAATTTCACGTCAAAAAATGGCTAAAATTCCAGTTGAAATTTTTTCAAAGTCCCTGAAAAATTTTCCAATTTTTGTCCCAATTCTTCCCATTCCCATTGAAACTTTTCAAATCCCTCTCAAAAGTGTTGAAATTCTGTTGAAGCTTTTAAAATTCTCTCTAGAATTTTCAAAATCCATGTCCACATGTTTACAATTTCACGTCAAAAAATTGCTAAAATTCCAGTTGAAATTTTTTCAAAGTCCCTGAAAAATTTTCCAATTTTTGTCCCAATTCTTCCCATTCCCATTGAAACTTTTCAAATCCCTCTCAAAATTGTTGAAATTCTCTTGAAGCTTTTAAAATTCTCTCTAGAATTTTCAAAATCCATGGCCACATGTTTACAATTTCACGTCAAAAAATGGCTAAAATTCCAGTTGAAATTTTTTCAAAGTCCCTTAAAAATTTTCCAATTTTTGTCCCAATTCTTCCCATTCCCATTGAAACTTTTCAAATCCCTCCCAAAATTGTTGAAATTCTCTTGAAGCTTTTAAAATTCTCTCTAGAATTTTCAAAATCCATGTCCACATGTTTACAATTTCACGTCAAAAAATTGCTAAAATTCAAGTTGCTATTTTTTCAAAGTCCCTTAAAAACTTTCCAATTTTTGTCCCAATTCTTCCCATTCCCATTGAAACTTTTCAAATCCCTCTCAAAATTGTTGAAATTCTGTTGAAGCTTTTAAAATTCTCTCTAGAATTTTCAAATCCATGTCCACATGTTTACAATTTCACGTCAAAAAATGGCTAAAATTCCAGTTGAAATTTTTTCAAAGTCCCTTAAAAATTTTCCAATTTTTGTCCCAATTCTTCCCATTCCCATTGAAACTTTTCAAATCCCTCTCAAAATTGTTGAAATTCTGTTGAAGCTTTTAAAATTCTCTCTAGAATTTTCAAAATCCACTTCATCATGTTTAAAATTTCACGTCAAAAAATTGCTAAAATTCCAGTTGAAATTTTTTCAAAGTCCCTGAAAAATTTTCCAATTTTTGTCCCAATTCTTCCCATTCCCATTGAAAATTTTCAAATCCCTCCCAAAATTGTTGAAATTCTGTTGAATCTTTTAAAATTCTCTCTAGAATTTTCAAAATCCACTTCATCATGTTTACAATTTCACGTCAAAAAATTGCTAAAATTCCAGTTGAAATTTTTCAAAGTCCCTTAAAAATTTTCCAATTTTTGTCCCAATTCTTCCCATTCCCATTGAAACTTTTCAAATCCCTCTCAAAATTGTTGAAATTCTCTTGAAGCTTTTAAAATTCTCTCTAGAATTTTCAAAATCCATGGCCACATGTTTACAATTTCACGTCAAAAAATGGCTAAAATTCCAGTTGAAATTTTTTCAAAGTCCCTGAAAAATTTTCCAATTTTTGTCCCAATTCTTCCCATTCCCATTGAAACTTTTCAAATCCCTCTCAAAATTGTTGAAATTCTCTTGAAGCTTTTAAAATTCTCTCTAGAATTTTCAAAATCCATGGCCACATGTTTACAATTTCACGTCAAAAAATGGCTAAAATTCCAGTTGAAATTTTTTCAAAGTCCCTTAAAAATTTTCCAATTTTTGTCCCAATTCTTCCCATTCCCATTGAAACTTTTCAAATCCCTCCCAAAATTGTTGAAATTCTCTTGAAGCTTTTAAAATTCTCTCTAGAATTTTCAAAATCCACTTCATCATGTTTACAATTTCACGTCAAAAAATGGCTAAAATTCCAGTTGAAATTTTTTCAAAGTCCCTTAAAAATTTTCCAATTTTTGTCCCAATTCTTCCCATTCCCATTGAAACTTTTCAAATCCCTCCCAAAATTGTTGAAATTCTGTTGAAGCTTTTAAAATTCTCTCTAGAATTTTCAAAATCCACTTCATCATGTTTACAATTTCACGTCAAAAAATTGCTAAAATTCCAGTTGAAATTTTTTCAAATTCCCTGAAAAATTTTCCAATTTTTGTCCCAATTCTTCCCATTCCCATTGAAACTTTTCAAATCCCTCTCAAAATTGTTGAAATTCTCTTGAAGCTTTTAAAATTCTCTCTAGAATTTTCAAAATCCATGTCCACATGTTTACAATTTCACGTCAAAAAATGGCTAAAATTCCAGCTGAAATTTTTTCAAAGTCCCTTAAAAATTTTCCAATTTTTGTCCCAATTCTTCCCATTCCCATTGAAACTTTTCAAATCCCTCTCAAAATTGTTGAAATTCTGTTGAAGCTTTTAAAATTCTCTCTAGAATTTTCAAAATCCATGTCCACATGTTTACAATTTCACGTCAAAAACTGGCTAAAATTCCAGTTGAAATTTTTTCAAAGTCCCTTAAAAATTTTCCAATTTTTGTCCCAATTCTTCCCATTCCCATTGAAACTTTTCAAATCCCTCTCAAAATTGTTGAAATTCTCTTGAAGCTTTTAAAATTCTCTCTAGAATTTTCAAAATCCACTTCATCATGTTTACAATTTCACGTCAAAAAATTGCTAAAATTCCAGTTGAAATTTTTTCAAAGTCCCTTAAAAATTTTCCAATTTTTGTCCCAATTCTTCCCATTCCCATTGAAACTTTTCAAATCCCTCCCAAAATTGTTGAAATTCTGTTGAAGCTTTTAAAATTCTCTCTAGAATTTTCAAAATCCACTTCATCATGTTTACAATTTCACGTCAAAAAATTGCTAAAATTCCAGTTGAAATTTTTTCAAATTCCCTGAAAAATTTTCCAATTTTTGTCACAATTCTTCCCATTCCCATTGAAACTTTTCAAATCCCTCTCAAAATTGTTGAAATTCTCTTGAAGCTTTTAAAATTCTCTCTAGAATTTTCAAAATCCATGGCCACATGTTTACAATTTCACGTCAAAAAATGGCTAAAATTCCAGTTGAAATTTTTTCAAAGTCCCTGAAAAATTTTCCAATTTTTGTCCCAATTCTTCCCATTCCCATTGAAACTTTTCAAATCCCTCTCAAAATTGTTGAAATTCTCTTGAAGCTTTTAAAATTCTCTCTAGAATTTTCAAAATCCATGTCCACATGTTTACAATTTCACGTCAAAAAATGGCTAAAATTCCAGTTGAAATTTTTTCAAAGTCCCTTAAAAATTTTCCAATTTTTGTCCCAATTCTTCCCATTCCCATTGAAACTTTTCAAATCCCTCTCAAAATTGTTGAAATTCTGTTGAAGCTTTTAAAATTCTCTCTAGAATCTTCAAAATCCACTTCATCATGTTTACAATTTCACGTCAAAAAATTGCTAAAATTCCAGTTGAAATTTTTTCAAAGTCCCTTAAAAATTTTCCAATTTTTGTCCCAATTCTTCCCATTCCCATTGAAACTTTTCAAATCCCTCTCAAAATTGTTGAAATTCTGTTGAAGCTTTTAAAATTCTCTCTAGAATTTTCAAAATCCATGTCCACATGTTTACAATTTCACGTCAAAAAATGGCTAAAATTCCAGTTGAAATTTTTTCAAAGTCCCTTAAAAATTTTCCAATTTTTGTCCCAATTCTTCCCATTCCCATTGAAACTTTTCAAATCCCTCTCAAAATTGTTGAAATTCTCTTGAAGCTTTTAAAATTCTCTCTAGAATTTTCAAAATCCATGGCCACATGTTTACAATTTCACGTCAAAAAATGGCTAAAATTCCAGGTGAAATTTTTTCAAAGTCCCTTAAAAATTTTCCAATTTTTGTCCCAATTCTTCCCATTCCCATTGAAACTTTTCAAATCCCTCCCAAAATTGTTGAAATTCTGTTGAAGCTTTTAAAATTCTCTCTAGAATTTTCAAAATCCATGTCCACATGTTTACAATTTCACGTCAAAAAATGGCTAAAATTCCAGTTGAAATTTTTTCAAAGTCCCTGAAAAATTTTCCAATTTTTGTCCCAATTCTTCCCATTCCCATTGAAACTTTTCAAATCCCTCTCAAAATTGTTGAAATTCTGTTGAAGCTTTTAAAATTCTCTCTAGAATTTTCAAAATCCATGTCCACATGTTTACAATTTCACGTCAAAAAATAACTAAAATTCAAGTTGCTATTTTTTCAAAGTCCCTTAAAAATTTTCCAATTTTTGTCCCAATTCTTCCCATTCCCATTGAAACTTTTCAAATCCCTCTCAAAAGTGTTGAAATTCTGTTGAAGCTTTTAAAATTCTCTCTAGAATTTTCAAAATCCATGTCCACATGTTTACAATTTCACGTCAAAAAATGGCTAAAATTCCAGTTGAAATTTATTCAAAGTCCCTTAAATATTTTCCAATTTTTGTCCCAATTCTTCCCATTCCCATTGAAACTTTTCAAATCCCTCTCAAAATTGTTGAAATTCTCTTGAAGCTGTAAAAATTCTCTCTAGAATTTTCAAAATCCATGTCCACATGTTTACAATTTCACGTCAAAAAATAACTAAAATTCAAGTTGCTATTTTTTCAAAGTCCCTTAAAAATTTTCCAATTTTTGTCCCAATTCTTCCCATTCCCATTGAAACTTTTCAAATCCCTCTCAAAATTGTTGAAATTCTGTTGAAGCTTTTAAAATTCTCTCTAGAATTTTCAAAATCCATGTCCACATGTTTACAATTTCACGTCAAAAAATGGCTAAAATTCCAGTTGAAATTTTTTCAAAGTCCCTTAAATATTTTCCAATTTTTGTCCCAATTCTTCCCATTCCCATTGAAACTTTTCAAATCCCTCTCAAAATTGTTGAAATTCTCTTGAAGCTTTTAAAATTCTCTCTAGAATTTTCAAAATCCACTTCATCATGTTTACAATTTCACGTCAAAAAATTGCTAAAATTCCAGTTGAAATTTTTTCAAAGTCCCTTAAAAATTTTCAAATTTTTGTCCCAATTCTTCCCATTCCCATTGAAACTTTTCAAATCCCTCCCAAAATTGTTGAAATTCTGTTGAAGCTTTTAAAATTCTCTCTAGAATTTTCAAAATCCACTTCATCATGTTTACAATTTCACGTCAAAAAATTGCTAAAATTCCAGTTGAAATTTTTTCAAATTCCCTGAAAAATTTTCCAATTTTTGTCACAATTCTTCCCATTCCCATTGAAACTTTTCAAATCCCTCTCAAAATTGTTGAAATTCTCTTGAAGCTTTTAAAATTCTCTCTAGAATTTTCAAAATCCATGTCCACATGTTTACAATTTCACGTCAAAAAATGGCTAAAATTCCAGTTGAAATTTTTTCAAAGTCCCTGAAAAATTTTCCATTTTTGTCCCAATTCTTCCCATTCCCATTGAAACTTTTCAAATCCCTCTCAAAATTGTTGAAATTCTCTTGAAGCTTTTAAAATTCTCTCTAGAATTTTCAAAATCCATGTCCACATGTTTACAATTTCACGTCAAAAAATGGCTAAAATTCCAGTTGAAATTTTTTCAAAGTCCCTTAAAAATTTTCCAATTTTTGTCCCAATTCTTCCCATTCCCATTGAAACTTTTCAAATCCCTCTCAAAATTGTGGAAATTCTGTTGAAGCTTTTAAAATTCTCTCTAGAATTTTCAAAATCCATGTCCACATGTTTACAATTTCACGTCAAAAAATGGCTAAAATTCCAGTTGAAATTTTTTCAAAGTCCCTTAAAAATTTTCCAATTTTTGTCCCAATTCTTCCCATTCCCATTGAAACTTTTCAAATCCCTCCCAAAATTGTTGAAATTCTGTTGAAGCTTTTAAAATTCTCTCTAGAATTTTCAAAATCCACTTCATCATGTTTACAATTTCACGTCAAAAAATGGCTAAAATTCCAGTTGAAATTTTTTCAAAGTCCCTGAAAAATTTTCCAATTTTTGTCCCAATTCTTCCCATTCCCATTGAAACTTTTCAAATCCCTCTCAAAATGGTTGAAATTCTGTTGAAGCTTTTAAAATTCTCTCTAGAATTTTCAAAATCCATGTCCACATGTTTACAATTTCACGTCAAAAAATGGCTAAAATTCCAGTTGAAATTTTTTCAAAGTCCCTTAAAAATTTTCCAATTTTTGTCCCAATTCTTCCCATTCCCATTGAAACTTTTCAAATCCCTCCCAAAATTGTTGAAATTCTGTTGAAGCTTTTAAAATTCTCTCTAGAATTTTCAAAATCCATGTCCACATGTTTACAATTTCACGTCAAAAAATTGCTAAAATTCCAGTTGAAATTTTTTCAAAGTCCCTTAAAAATTTTCCAATTTTTGTCCCAATTCTTCCCATTCCCATTGAAACTTTTCAAATCCCTCTCAAAATTGTTGAAATTCTGTTGAAGCTTTTAAAATTCTCTCTAGAATTTTCAAAATCCATGGCCACATGTTTACAATTTCACGTCAAAAAATGGCTAAAATTCCAGTTGAAATTTTTTCAAAGTCCCTGAAAAATTTTCCAATTTTTGTCCCAATTCTTCCCATTCCCATTGAAACTTTTCAAATCCCTCCCAAAATTGTTGAAATTCTGTTGAAGCTTTTAAAATTCTCTCTAGAATTTTCAAAATCCACTTCATCATGTTTACAATTTCACGTCAAAAAATGGCTAAAATTCCAGTTGAAATTTTTTCAAAGTCCCTGAAAAATTTTCCAATTTTTGTCCCAATTCTTCCCATTCCCATTGAAACTTTTCAAATCCCTCTCAAAATTGTTGAAATTCTCTTGAAGCTTTTAAAATTCTCTCTAGAATTTTCAAAATCCATGTCCACATGTTTACAATTTCACGTCAAAAAATGGCTAAAATTCCAGTTGAAATTTTTTCAAAGTCCCTTAAAAATTTTCCAATTTTTGTCCCAATTCTTCCCATTCCCATTGAAACTTTTCAAATCCCTCTCAAAATTGTTGAAATTCTGTTGAAGCTTTTAAAATTCTCTCTAGAATCTTCAAAATCCACTTCATCATGTTTACAATTTCACGTCAAAAAATTGCTAAAATTCCAGTTGAAATTTTTTCAAAGTCCCTTCAAAATTTTCCAATTTTTGTCCCAATTCTTCCCATTCCCATTGAAACTTTTCAAATCCCTCTCAAAATTGTTGAAATTCTGTTGAAGCTTTTAAAATTCTCTCTAGAATTTTCAAAATCCATGTCCACATGTTTACAATTTCACGTCAAAAAATGGCTAAAATTCCAGTTGAAATTTTTTCAAAGTCCCTTAAAAATTTTCCAATTTTTGTCCCAATTCTTCCCATTCCCATTGAAACTTTTCAAATCCCTCTCAAAATTGTTGAAATTCTCTTGAAGCTTTTAAAATTCTCTCTAGAATTTTCAAAATCCATGGCCACATGTTTACAATTTCACGTCAAAAAATGGCTAAAATTCCAGTTGAAATTTTTTCAAAGTCCCTTAAAAATTTTCCAATTTTTGTCCCAATTCTTCCCATTCCCATTGAAACTTTTCAAATCCCTCCCAAAATTGTTGAAATTCTGTTGAAGCTTTTAAAATTCTCTCTAGAATTTTCAAAATCCATGTCCACATGTTTACAATTTCACGTCAAAAAATTGCTAAAATTCCAGTTGAAATTTTTTCAAAGTCCCTTAAAAATTTTCCAATTTTTGTCCCAATTCTTCCCATTCCCATTGAAACTTTTCAAATCCCTCTCAAAATTGTTGAAATTCTGTTGAAGCTTTTAAAATTCTCTCTAGAATTTTCAAAATCCATGGCCACATGTTTACAATTTCACGTCAAAAAATGGCTAAAATTCCAGTTGAAATTTTTTCAAAGTCCCTGAAAAATTTTCCAATTTTTGTCCCAATTCTTCCCATTCCCATTGAAACTTTTCAAATCCCTCCCAAAATTGTTGAAATTCTGTTGAAGCTTTTAAAATTCTCTCTAGAATTTTCAAAATCCACTTCATCATGTTTACAATTTCACGTCAAAAAATGGCTAAAATTCCAGTTGAAATTTTTTCAAAGTCCCTGAAAAATTTTCCAATTTTTGTCCCAATTCTTCCCATTCCCATTGAAACTTTTCAAATCCCTCTCAAAATTGTTGAAATTCTCTTGAAGCTTTTAAAATTCTCTCTAGAATTTTCAAAATCCATGTCCACATGTTTACAATTTCACGTCAAAAAATGGCTAAAATTCCAGTTGAAATTTTTTCAAAGTCCCTTAAAAATTTTCCAATTTTTGTCCCAATTCTTCCCATTCCCATTGAAACTTTTCAAATCCCTCTCAAAATTGTTGAAATTCTGTTGAAGCTTTTAAAATTCTCTCTAGAATCTTCAAAATCCACTTCATCATGTTTACAATTTCACGTCAAAAAATTGCTAAAATTCCAGTTGAAATTTTTTCAAAGTCCCTTCAAAATTTTCCAATTTTTGTCCCAATTCTTCCCATTCCCATTGAAACTTTTCAAATCCCTCTCAAAATTGTTGAAATTCTGTTGAAGCTTTTAAAATTCTCTCTAGAATTTTCAAAATCCATGTCCACATGTTTACAATTTCACGTCAAAAAATGGCTAAAATTCCAGCTGAAATTTTTTCAAAGTCCCTTAAAAATTTTCCAATTTTTGTCCCAATTCTTCCCATTCCCATTGAAACTTTTCAAATCCCTCTCCAAATTGTTGAAATTCTCTTGAAGCTTTTAAAATTCTCTCTAGAATTTTCAAAATCCATGGCCACATGTTTACAATTTCACGTCAAAAAATGGCTAAAATTCCAGTTGAAATTTTTTCAAAGTCCCTGAAAAATTTTCCAATTTTTGTCCCAATTCTTCCCATTCCCATTGAAACTTTTCAAATCCCTCCCAAAATTGTTGAAATTCTGTTGAAGCTTTTAAAATTCTCTCTAGAATTTTCAAAATCCACTTCATCATGTTTACAATTTCACGTCAAAAAATGGCTAAAATTCCAGTTGAAATTTTTTCAAAGTCCCTGAAAAATTTTCCAATTTTTGTCCCAATTCTTCCCATTCCCATTGAAACTTTTCAAATCCCTCTCAAAAGTGTTGAAATTCTGTTGAAGCTTTTAAAATTCTCTCTAGAATTTTCAAAATCCATGTCCACATGTTTACAATTTCACGTCAAAAAATGGCTAAAATTCCAGTTGAAATTTTTTCAAAGTCCCTGAAAAATTTTCCAATTTTTGTCCCAATTCTTCCCATTCCCATTGAAACTTTTCAAATCCCTCTCAAAATTGTTGAAATTCTGTTGAAGCTTTTAAAATTCTCTCTAGAATTTTCAAAATCCATGTCCACATGTTTACAATTTCACGTCAAAAAATAACTAAAATTCAAGTTGCTATTTTTTCAAAGTCCCTTAAAAATTTTCCAATTTTTGTCCCAATTCTTCCCATTCCCATTGAAACTTTTCAAATCCCTCTCAAAAGTGTTGAAATTCTGTTGAAGCTTTTAAAATTCTCTCTAGAATTTTCAAAATCCATGTCCACATGTTTACAATTTCACGTCAAAAAATGGCTAAAATTCCAGTTGAAATTTTTTCAAAGTCCCTTAAAAATTTTCCAATTTTTGTCCCAATTCTTCCCATTCCCATTGAAACTTTTCAAATCCCTCTCAAAATTGTTGAAATTCTGTTGAAGCTTTTAAAATTCTCTCTAGAATCTTCAAAATCCACTTCATCATGTTTACAATTTCACGTCAAAAAATTGCTAAAATTCCAGTTGAAATTTTTTCAAAGTCCCTTCAAAATTTTCCAATTTTTGTCCCAATTCTTCCCATTCCCATTGAAACTTTTCAAATCCCTCTCAAAATTGTTGAAATTCTGTTGAAGCTTTTAAAATTCTCTCTAGAATTTTCAAAATCCATGTCCACATGTTTACAATTTCACGTCAAAAAATGGCTAAAATTCCAGCTGAAATTTTTTCAAAGTCCCTTAAAAATTTTCCAATTTTTGTCCCAATTCTTCCCATTCCCATTGAAACTTTTCAAATCCCTCTCCAAATTGTTGAAATTCTCTTGAAGCTTTTAAAATTCTCTCTAGAATTTTCAAAATCCATGGCCACATGTTTACAATTTCACGTCAAAAAATGGCTAAAATTCCAGTTGAAATTTTTTCAAAGTCCCTGAAAAATTTTCCAATTTTTGTCCCAATTCTTCCCATTCCCATTGAAACTTTTCAAATCCCTCCCAAAATTGTTGAAATTCTGTTGAAGCTTTTAAAATTCTCTCTAGAATTTTCAAAATCCACTTCATCATGTTTACAATTTCACGTCAAAAAATGGCTAAAATTCCAGTTGAAATTTTTTCAAAGTCCCTGAAAAATTTTCCAATTTTTGTCCCAATTCTTCCCATTCCCATTGAAACTTTTCAAACCCCTCTCAAAAGTGTTGAAATTCTGTTGAAGCTTTTAAAATTCTCTCTAGAATTTTCAAAATCCATGTCCACATGTTTACAATTTCACGTCAAAAAATGGCTAAAATTCCAGTTGAAATTTTTTCAAAGTCCCTGAAAAATTTTCCAATTTTTGTCCCAATTCTTCCCATTCCCATTGAAACTTTTCAAATCCCTCTCAAAATTGTTGAAATTCTCTTGAAGCTTTTAAAATTCTCTCTAGAATTTTCAAAATCCATGTCCACATGTTTACAATTTCACGTCAAAAAATAACTAAAATTCAAGTTGCTATTTTTTCAAAGTCCCTTAAAAATTTTCCAATTTTTGTCCCAATTCTTCCCATTCCCATTGAAACTTTTCAAATCCCTCTCAAAAGTGTTGAAATTCTGTTGAAGCTTTTAAAATTCTCTCTAGAATTTTCAAAATCCATGTCCACATGTTTACAATTTCACGTCAAAAAATGGCTAAAATTCCAGTTGAAATTTTTTCAAAGTCCCTTAAAAATTTTCCAATTTTTGTCCCAATTCTTCCCATTCCCATTGAAACTTTTCAAATCCCTCTCAAAATTGTTGAAATTCTCTTGAAGCTGTTAAAATTCTCTCTAGAATTTTCAAAATCCATGTCCACATGTTTACAATTTCACGTCAAAAAATAACTAAAATTCAAGTTGCTATTTTTTCAAAGTCCCTTAAAAATTTTCCAATTTTTGTCCCAATTCTTCCCATTCCCATTGAAACTTTTCAAATCCCTCTCAAAATTGTTGAAATTCTGTTGAAGCTTTTAAAATTCTCTCTAGAATTTTCAAAATCCATGTCCACATGTTTACAATTTCACGTCAAAAAATGGCTAAAATTCCAGTTGAAATTTTTTCAAAGTCCCTTAAAAATTTTCCAATTTTTGTCCCAATTCTTCCCATTCCCATTGAAACTTTTCAAATCCCTCTCAAAATTGTTGAAATTCTCTTGAAGCTTTTAAAATTCTCTCTAGAATTTTCAAAATCCACTTCATCATGTTTACAATTTCACGTCAAAAAATTGCTAAAATTCCAGTTGAAATTTTTTCAAAGTCCCTTAAAAATTTTCAAATTTTTGTCCCAATTCTTCCCATTCCCATTGAAACTTTTCAAATCCCTCCCAAAATTGTTGAAATTCTGTTGAAGCTTTTAAAATTCTCTCTAGAATTTTCAAAATCCACTTCATCATGTTTACAATTTCACGTCAAAAAATTGCTAAAATTCCAGTTGAAATTTTTTCAAATTCCCTGAAAAATTTTCCAATTTTTGTCACAATTCTTCCCATTCCCATTGAAACTTTTCAAATCCCTCTCAAAATTGTTGAAATTCTCTTGAAGCTTTTAAAATTCTCTCTAGAATTTTCAAAATCCATGGCCACATGTTTACAATTTCACGTCAAAAAATGGCTAAAATTCCAGTTGAAATTTTTTCAAAGTCCCTGAAAAATTTTCCATTTTTGTCCCAATTCTTCCCATTCCCATTGAAACTTTTCAAATCCCTCTCAAAATTGTTGAAATTCTCTTGAAGCTTTTAAAATTCTCTCTAGAATTTTCAAAATCCATGTCCACATGTTTACAATTTCACGTCAAAAAATGGCTAAAATTCCAGTTGAAATTTTTTCAAAGTCCCTTAAAAATTTTCCAATTTTTGTCCCAATTCTTCCCATTCCCATTGAAACTTTTCAAATCCCTCTCAAAATTGTGGAAATTCTGTTGAAGCTTTTAAAATTCTCTCTAGAATTTTCAAAATCCATGTCCACATGTTTACAATTTCACGTCAAAAAATGGCTAAAATTCCAGTTGAAATTTTTTCAAAGTCCCTTAAAAATTTTCCAATTTTTGTCCCAATTCTTCCCATTCCCATTGAAACTTTTCAAATCCCTCTCAAAATTGTTGAAATTCTCTTGAAGCTTTTAAAATTCTCTCTAGAATTTTCAAAATCCATGTCCACATGTTTACAATTTCACGTCAAAAAATGGCTAAAATTCCAGTTGAAATTTTTTCAAAGTCCCTTAAAAATTTTCCAATTTTTGTCCCAATTCTTCCCATTCCCATTGAAACTTTTCAAATCCCTCCCAAAATTGTTGAAATTCTGTTGAAGCTTTTAAAATTCTCTCTAGAATTTTCAAAATCCACTTCATCATGTTTACAATTTCACGTCAAAAAATGGCTAAAATTCCAGTTGAAATTTTTTCAAAGTCCCTGAAAAATTTTCCAATTTTTGTCCCAATTCTTCCCATTCCCATTGAAACTTTTCAAATCCCTCTCAAAAGTGTTGAAATTCTGTTGAAGCTTTTAAAATTCTCTCTAGAATTTTCAAAATCCACTTCATCATGTTTACAATTTCACGTCAAAAAATTGCTAAAATTCCAGCTGAAATTTTTTCAAAGTCCCTTAAAAATTTTCCAATTTTTGTCCCAATTCTTCCCATTCCCATTGAAACTTTTCAAATCCCTCCCAAAATTGTTGAAATTCTGTTGAAGCTTTTAAAATTCTCTCTAGAATTTTCAAAATCCATGTCCACATGTTTACAATTTCACGTCAAAAAATTGCTAAAATTCCAGTTGAAATTTTTTCAAAGTCCCTTAAAAATTTTCCAATTTTTGTCCCAATTCTTCCCATTCCCATTGAAACTTTTCAAATCCCTCTCAAAATTGTTGAAATTCTGTTGAAGCTTTTAAAATTCTCTCTAGAATTTTCAAAATCCATGGCCACATGTTTACAATTTCACGTCAAAAAATGGCTAAAATTCCAGTTGAAATTTTTTCAAAGTCCCTGAAAAATTTTCCAATTTTTGTCCCAATTCTTCCCATTCCCATTGAAACTTTTCAAATCCCTCCCAAAATTGTTGAAATTCTGTTGAAGCTTTTAAAATTCTCTCTAGAATTTTCAAAATCCACTTCATCATGTTTACAATTTCACGTCAAAAAATTGCTAAAATTCCAGTTGAAATTTTTTCAAAGTCCCTTAAAAATTTTCCAATTTTTGTCCCAATTCTTCCCATTCCCATTGAAACTTTTCAAATCCCTCCCAAAATTGTTGAAATTCTGTTGAAGCTTTTAAAATTCTCTCTAGAATTTTCAAAATCCATGTCCACATGTTTACAATTTCACGTCAAAAAATTGCTAAAATTCCAGTTGAAATTTTTTCAAAGTCCCTTAAAAATTTTCCTATTTTTGTCCCAATTCTTCCCATTCCCATTGAAACTTTTCAAATCCCTCTCAAAATTGTTGAAATTCTGTTGAAGCTTTTAAAATTCTCTCTAGAATTTTCAAAATCCATGGCCACATGTTTACAATTTCACGTCAAAAAATGGCTAAAATTCCAGTTGAAATTTTTTCAAAGTCCCTTAAATATTTTCCAATTTTTGTCCCAATTCTTCCCATTCCCATTGAAACTTTTCAAATCCCTCTCAAAATTGTTGAAATTCTCTTGAAGCTGTTAAAATTCTCTCTAGAATTTTCAAAATCCATGTCCACATGTTTACAATTTCACGTCAAAAAATAACTAAAATTCAAGTTGCTATTTTTTCAAAGTCCCTTAAAAATTTTCCAATTTTTGTCCCAATTCTTCCCATTCCCATTGAAACTTTTCAAATCCCTCTCAAAATGGTTGAAATTCTGTTGAAGCTTTTAAAATTCTCTCTAGAATTTTCAAAATCCATGTCCACATGTTTACAATTTCACGTCAAAAAATGGCTAAAATTCCAGTTGAAATTTTTTCAAAGTCCCTTAAATATTTTCCAATTTTTGTCCCAATTCTTCCCATTCCCATTGAAACTTTTCAAATCCCTCCCAAAATTGTTGAAATTCTGTTGAAGCTTTTAAAATTCTCTCTAGAATTTTCAAAATCCACTTCATCATGTTTACAATTTCACGTCAAAAAATTGCTAAAATTCCCGTTGAAATTTTTTCAAATTCCCTGAAAAATTTTCCAATTTTTGTCCCAATTCTTCCCATTCCCATTGAAACTTTTCAAATCCCTCTCAAAATTGTTGAAATTCTCTTGAAGCTTTTAAAATTCTCTCTAGAATTTTCAAAATCCATGGCCACATGTTTACAATTTCACGTCAAAAAATGGCTAAAATTCCAGTTGAAATTTTTTCAAAGTCCCTGAAAAATTTTCCAATTTTTGTCCCAATTCTTCCCATTCCCATTGAAACTTTTCAAATCCCTCTCAAAATTGTTGAAATTCTCTTGAAGCTTTTAAAATTCTCTCTAGAATTTTCAAAATCCATGTCCACATGTTTACAATTTCACGTCAAAAAATGGCTAAAATTCCAGTTGAAATTTTTTCAAAGTCCCTTAAAAATTTTCCAATTTTTGTCCCAATTCTTCCCATTCCCATTGAAACTTTTCAAATCCCTCTCAAAATTGTTGAAATTCTGTTGAAGCTTTTAAAATTCTCTCTAGAATCTTCAAAATCCACTTCATCATGTTTACAATTTCACGTCAAAAAATTGCTAAAATTCCAGTTGAAATTTTTTCAAAGTCCCTTAAAAATTTTCCAATTTTTGTCCCAATTCTTCCCATTCCCATTGAAACTTTTCAAATCCCTCTCAAAATTGTTGAAATTCTGTTGAAGCTTTTAAAATTCTCTCTAGAATTTTCAAAATCCATGTCCACATGTTTACAATTTCACGTCAAAAAATGGCTAAAATTCCAGTTGAAATTTTTTCAAAGTCCCTTAAAAATTTTCCAATTTTTGTCCCAATTCTTCCCATTCCCATTGAAACTTTTCAAATCCCTCTCAAAATTGTTGAAATTCTGTTGAAGCTTTTAAAATTCTCTCTAGAATTTTCAAAATCCATGTCCACATGTTTACAATTTCACGTCAAAAAATGGCTAAAATTCCAGTTGAAATTTTTTCAAAGTCCCTTAAAAATTTTCCAATTTTTGTCCCAATTCTTCCCATTCCCATTGAAACTTTTCAAATCCCTCTCAAAAGTGTTGAAATTCTCTTGAAGCTTTTAAAATTCTCTCTAGAATTTTCAAAATCCATGGCCACATGTTTACAATTTCACGTCAAAAAATGGCTAAAATGCCAGTTGAAATTTTTTCAAAGTCCCTTAAAAATTTTCCAATTTTTGTCCCAATTCTTCCCATTCCCATTGAAACTTTTCAAATCCCTCCCAAAATTGTTGAAATTCTGTTGAAGCTTTTAAAATTCTCTCTAGAATTTTCAAAATCCATGGCCACATGTTTACAATTTCACGTCAAAAAATGGCTAAAATTCCAGTTGAAATTTTTTCAAAGTCCCTGAAAAATTTTCCAATTTTTGTCCCAATTCTTCCCATTCCCATTGAAACTTTTCAAATCCCTCTCAAAATTGTTGAAATTCTCTTGAAGCTGTTAAAATTCTCTCTAGAATTTTCAAAATCCATGTCCACATGTTTACAATTTCACGTCAAAAAATAACTAAAATTCAAGTTGCTATTTTTTCAAAGTCCCTTAAAAATTTTCCAATTTTTGTCCCAATTCTTCCCATTCCCATTGAAACTTTTCAAATCCTTCTCAAAATGGTTGAAATTCTGTTGAAGCTTTTAAAATTCTCTCTAGAATTTTCAAAATCCATGTCCACATGTTTACAATTTCACGTCAAAAAATGGCTAAAATTCCAGTTGAAATTTTTTCAAAGTCCCTTAAATATTTTCCAATTTTTGTCCCAATTCTTCCCATTCCCATTGAAACTTTTCAAATCCCTCCCAAAATTGTTGAAATTCTGTTGAAGCTTTTAAAATTCTCTCTAGAATTTTCAAAATCCACTTCATCATGTTTACAATTTCACGTCAAAAAATTGCTAAAATTCCAGTTGAAATTTTTTCAAATTCCCTGAAAAATTTTCCAATTTTTGTCACAATTCTTCCCATTCCCATTGAAACTTTTCAAATCCCTCTCAAAATTGTTGAAATTCTCTTGAAGCTTTTAAAATTCTCTCTAGAATTTTCAAAATCCATGGCCACATGTTTACAATTTCACGTCAAAAAATGGCTAAAATTCCAGTTGAAATTTTTTCAAAGTCCCTGAAAAATTTTCCAATTTTTGTCCCAATTCTTCCCATTCCCATTGAAACTTTTCAAATCCCTCTCAAAATTGTTGAAATTCTCTTGAAGCTTTTAAAATTCTCTCTAGAATTTTCAAAATCCATGTCCACATGTTTACAATTTCACGTCAAAAAATGGCTAAAATTCCAGTTGAAATTTTTTCAAAGTCCCTGAAAAATTTTCCAATTTTTGTCCCAATTCTTCCCATTCCCATTGAAACTTTTCAAATCCCTCTCAAAATTGTTGAAATTCTGTTGAAGCTTTTAAAATTCTCTCTAGAATTTTCAAAATCCACTTCAACATGTTTACAATTTCACGTCAAAAAATGGCTAAATTTCCAGTTGAAATTTTTTCAAAGTCCCTTAAAAATTTTCCAATTTTTGTCCCAATTCTTCCCATTCCCATTGAAACTTTTCAAATCCCTCTCAAAATTGTTGAAATTCTGTTGAAGCTTTTAAAATTCTCTCTAGAATTTTCAAAATCCATGTCCACATGTTTACAATTTCACGTCAAAAAATGGCTAAAATTCCAGTTGAAATTTTTTCAAAGTCCCTTAAAAATTTTCCAATTTTTGTCCCAATTCTTCCCATTCCCATTGAAACTTTTCAAATCCCTCCCAAAATTGTTGAAATTCTGTTGAAGCTTTTAAAATTCTCTCTAGAATTTTCAAAATCCACTTCATCATGTTTACAATTTCATGTCAAAAAATGGCTAAAATTCCAGTTGAAATTTTTTCAAAGTCCCTGAAAAATTTTCCAATTTTTGTCCCAATTCTTCCCATTCCCATTGAAACTTTTCAAATCCCTCTCAAAAGTGTTGAAATTCTGTTGAAGCTTTTAAAATTCTCTCTAGAATTTTCAAAATCCATGTCCACATGTTTACAATTTCACGTCAAAAAATTGCTAAAATTCCAGTTGAAATTTTTTCAAAGTCCCTGAAAAATTTTCCAATTTTTGTCCCAATTCTTCCCATTCCCATTGAAACTTTTCAAATCCCTCTCAAAATTGTTGAAATTCTGTTGAAGCTTTTAAAATTCTCTCTAAAATTTTCAAAATCCATGGCCACATGTTTACAATTTCACGTCAAAAAATAACTAAAATTCAAGTTGCTATTTTTTCAAAGTCCCTTAAAAATTTTCCAATTTTTGTCCCAATTCTTCCCATTCCCATTGAAACTTTTCAAATCCCTCTCAAAATTGTGGAAATTCTCTTGAAGCTTTTAAAATTCTCTCTAGAATTTTCAAAATCCATGGCCACATGTTTACAATTTCACGTCAAAAAATGGCTAAAATGCCAGTTGAAATTTTTTCAAAGTCCCTGAAAAATTTTCCAATTTTTGTCCCAATTCTTCCCATTCCATTGAAACTTTTCAAATCCCTCTCAAAATTGTTGAAATTCTGTTGAAGCTTTTAAAATTCTCTCTAGAATTTTCAAAATCCATGTCCACATGTTTACAATTTCACGTCAAAAAATAACTAAAATTCAAGTTGGTATTTTTTCAAAGTCCCTTAAAAATTTTCCAATTTTTGTCCCAATTCTTCCCATTCCCATTGAAACTTTTCAAATCCCTCTCAAAATGGTTGAAATTCTGTTGAAGCTTTTAAAATTCTCTCTAGAATTTTCAAAATCCATGTCCACATGTTTACAATTTCACGTCAAAAAATGGCTAAAATTCCAGTTGAAATTTTTTCAAAGTCCCTTAAATATTTTCCAATTTTTGTCGCAATTCTTCCCATTCCCATTGAAACTTTTCAAATCCCTCTCAAAATTGTTGAAATTCTCTTGAAGCTGTTAAAATTCTCTCTAGAATTTTCAAAATCCATGTCCACATGTTTACAATTTCACGTCAAAAAATAACTAAAATTCAAGTTGCTATTTTTTCAAAGTCCCTTAAAAATTTTCCAATTTTTGTCCCAATTCTTCCCATTCCCATTGAAACTTTTCAAATCCCTCTCAAAATGGTTGAAATTCTGTTGAAGCTTTTAAAATTCTCTCTAGAATTTTCAAAATCCATGTCCACATGTTTACAATTTCACGTCAAAAAATGGCTAAAATTCCAGTTGAAATTTTTTCAAAGTCCCTTAAATATTTTCCAATTTTTGTCCCAATTCTTCCCATTCCCATTGAAACTTTTCAAATCCCTCTCAAAATTGTTGAAATTCTCTTGAAGCTTTTAAAATTCTCTCTAGAATTTCAAAATCCACTTCATCATGTTTACAATTTCACGTCAAAAAATTGCTAAAATTCCAGTTGAAATTTTTTCAAAGTCCCTTAAAAATTTTCCAATTTTTGTCCCAATTCTTCCCATTCCCATTGAAACTTTTCAAATCCCTCCCAAAATTGTTGAAATTCTGTTGAAGCTTTTAAAATTCTCTCTAGAATTTTCAAAATCCATGTCCACATGTTTACAATTTCACGTCAAAAAATGGCTAAAATTCCAGTTGAAATTTTTTCAAAGTCCCTTAAAAATTTTCCAATTTTTGTCCCAATTCTTCCCATTCCCATTGAAACTTTTCAAATCCCTCTCAAAATTGTTG
Source organism: Streptopelia decaocto (assembly GCF_964273445.1). NCBI lineage: Eukaryota > Metazoa > Chordata > Aves > Columbiformes > Columbidae > Streptopelia > Streptopelia decaocto. Next base: position 53,691 of record NW_028116830.1, read on the forward strand.
AAATTCTGTTGAAGCTTTTAAAATTCTCTCTAGAATTTTCAAAATCCATGGCCACATGTTTACAATTTCACGTCAAAAAATGGCTAAAATTCCAGTTGAAATTTTTTCAAAGTCCCTGAAAAATTTTCCAATTTTTGTCCCAATTCTTCCCATTCCCATTGAAACTTTTCAAATCCCTCCCAAAATTGTTGAAATTCTGTTGAAGCTTTTAAAATTCTCTCTAGAATTTTCAAAATCCACTTCATCATGTTTACAATTTCACGTCAAAAAATTGCTAAAATTCCAGTTGAAATTTTTTCAAAGTCCCTTAAAAATTTTCCAATTTTTGTCCCAATTCTTCCCATTCCCATTGAAACTTTTCAAATCCCTCCCAAAATTGTTGAAATTCTGTTGAAGCTTTTAAAATTCTCTCTAGAATTTTCAAAATCCATGTCCACATGTTTACAATTTCACGTCAAAAAATTGCTAAAATTCCAGTTGAAATTTTTTCAAAGTCCCTTAAAAATTTTCCAATTTTTGTCCCAATTCTTCCCATTCCCATTGAAACTTTTCAAATCCCTCTCAAAATTGTTGAAATTCTGTTGAAGCTTTTAAAATTCTCTCTAGAATTTTCAAAATCCATGGCCACATGTTTACAATTTCACGTCAAAAAATGGCTAAAATTCCAGTTGAAATTTTTTCAAAGTCCCTGAAAAATTTTCCAATTTTTGTCCCAATTCTTCCCATTCCCATTGAAACTTTTCAAATCCCTCCCAAAATTGTTGAAATTCTGTTGAAGCTTTTAAAATTCTCTCTAGAATTTTCAAAATCCACTTCATCATGTTTACAATTTCACGTCAAAAAATTGCTAAAATTCCAGTTGAAATTTTTTCAAAGTCCCTGAAAAATTTTCCAATTTTTGTCCCAATTCTTCCCATTCCCATTGAAACTTTTCAAATCCCTCTCAAAATTGTTGAAATTCTCTTGAAGCTTTTAAAATTCTCTCTAGAATTTTCAAAATCCATGTCCACATGTTTACAATTTCACGTCAAAAAATGGCTAAAATTCCAGTTGAAATTTTTTCAAAGTCCCTGAAAAATTTTCCAATTTTTGTCCCAATTCTTCCCATTCCCATTGAAACTTTTCAAATCCCTCTCAAAATTGTTGAAATTCTCTTGAAGCTTTTAAAATTCTCTCTAGAATTTTCAAAATCCATGTCCACATGTTTACAATTTCACGTCAAAAAATAACTAAAATTCAAGTTGCTATTTTTTCAAAGTCCCTTAAAATTTTTCCAATTTTTGTCCCAATTCTTCCCATTCCCATTGAAACTTTTCAAATCCCTCTCAAAATTGTTGAAATTCTCTTGAAGCTTTTAAAATTCTCTCTAGAATTTTCAAAATCCATGTCCACATGTTTACAATTTCACGTCAAAAAATGGCTAAAATTCCAGTTGAAATTTTTTCAAAGTCCCTTAAAAATTTTCCAATTTTTGTCCCAATTCTTCCCATTCCCATTGAAACTTTTCAAATCCCTCTCAAAATTGTTGAAATTCTGTTGAAGCTTTTAAAATTCTCTCTAGAATTTTCAAAATCCACTTCATCATGTTTACAGTTTCACGTCAAGAAATGGCTAAAATTCCAGTTGAAATTTTTTCAAAGTCCCTTAAAAATTTTCCAATTTTTGTCCCAATTCTTCCCATTCCCATTGAAACTTTTCAAATCCCTCTCAAAATTGTTGAAATTCTCTTGAAGCTTTTAAAATTCTCTCTAGAATTTTCAAAATCCACTTCCACATGTTTACAATTTCACGTCACAAAATGGCTAAAATTCCAGTTGAAATTTTTTCAAAGTCCCTTAAAAATTTTCCAATTTTTGTCCCAATTCTTCCCATTTCCATTGAAACTTTTCAAATCCCTCTCAAAATTGTTGAAATTCTGTTGAAGCTTTTAAAATTCTCTCTAGAATTTTCAAAATCCACTTCATCATGTTTACAATTTCACGTCAAAAAATGGCTAAAATTCCAGTTGAAATTTTTTCAAAGTCTCTTAAATATTTTCCAATTTTTGTCCCAATTCTTCCCATTCCCATTGAAACTTTTCAAATCCCTCCCAAAATTGTTGAAATTCTGTTGAAGCTTTTAAAATTCTCTCTAGAATTTTCAAAATCCACTTCATCATGTTTACAATTTCACGTCAAAAAATTGCTAAAATTCCAGTTGAAATTTTTTCAAAGTCCTGAAAAATTTTCCAATTTTTGTCCCAATTCTTCCCATTCCCATTGAAACTTTTCAAATCCCTCTCAAAATTGTTGAAATTCTCTTGAAGCTTTTAAAATTCTCTCTAGAATCTTCAAAATCCATGTCCACATGTTTACAATTTCACGTCAAAAAATGGCTAAAATTCCAGTTGAAATTTTTTCAAAGTCCCTGAAAAATTTTCCAATTTTTGTCCCAATTCTTCCCATTCCCATTGAAACTTTTCAAATCCCTCTCAAAATTGTTGAAATTCTCTTGAAGCTTTTAAAATTCTCTCTAGAATTTTCAAAATCCATGTCCACATGTTTACAATTTCACGTCAAAAAATAACTAAAATTCAAGTTGCTATTTTTTCAAAGTCCCTTAAAAATTTTTCCAATTTTTGTCCCAATTCTTCCCATTCCCATTGAAACTTTTCAAATCCCTCTGAAAATTGTTGAAATTCTGTTGAAGCTTTTAAAATTCTCTCTAGAATTTTCAAAATCCATGGCCACATGTTTACAATTTCACGTCAAAAAATGGCTAAAATTCCAGTTGAAATTTTTTCAAAGTCCCTTAAATATTTTCCAATTTTTGTCCCAATTCTTCCCATTCCCATTGAAACTTTTCAAATCCCTCTCAAAATTGTTGAAATTCTGTTGAAGCTTTTAAAATTCTCTCTAGAATTTTCAAAATCCACTTCATCATGTTTACAATTTCACGTCAAAAAATGGCTAAAATTCCAGTTGAAATTTTTTCAAAGTCCCTTAAATATTTTCCAATTTTTGTCCCAATTCTTCCCATTCCCATTGAAACTTTTCAAATCCCTCCCAAAATTGTTGAAATTCTGTTGAAGCTTTTAAAATTCTCTCTAGAATTTTCAAAATCCACTTCATCATGTTTACAATTTCACGTCAAAAAATTGCTAAAATTCCAGTTGAAATTTTTTCAAAGTCCCTGAAAAATTTTCCAATTTTTGTCCCAATTCTTCCCATTCCCATTGAAACTTTTCAAATCCCTCTCAAAATTGTTGAAATTCTGTTGAAGCTTTTAAAATTCTCTCTAGAATCTTCAAAATCCATGTCCACATGTTTACAATTTCACGTCAAAAAATGGCTAAAATTCCAGTTGAAATTTTTTCAAAGTCCCTGAAAAATTTTCCAATTTTTGTCCCAATTCTTCCCATTCCCATTGAAACTTTTCAAATCCCTCTCAAAATTGTTGAAATTCTCTTGAAGCTTTTAAAATTCTCTCTAGAATTTTCAAAATCCATGTCCACATGTTTACAATTTCACGTCAAAAAATAACTAAAATTCAAGTTGCTATTTTTTCAAAGTCCCTTAAAATTTTTCCAATTTTTGTCCCAATTCTTCCCATTCCCATTGAAACTTTTCAAATCCCTCTGAAAATTGTTGAAATTCTGTTGAAGCTTTTAAAATTCTCTCTAGAATTTTCAAAATCCATGGCCACATGTTTACAATTTCACGTCAAAAAATGGCTAAAATTCCAGTTGAAATTTTTTCAAAGTCCCTTAAATATTTTCCAATTTTTGTCCCAATTCTTCCCATTCCCATTGAAACTTTTCAAATCCCTCTCAAAATTGTTGAAATTCTGTTGAAGCTTTTAAAATTCTCTCTAGAATTTTCAAAATCCACTTCATCATGTTTACAATTTCACGTCAAAAAATGGCTAAAATTCCAGTTGAAATTTTTTCAAAGTCCCTTAAATATTTTCCAATTTTTGTCCCAATTCTTCCCATTCCCATTGAAACTTTTCAAATCCCTCTCAAAATTGTTGAAATTCTGTTGAAGCTTTTAAAATTCTCTCTAGAATTTTCAAAATCCACTTCATCATGTTTACAATTTCACGTCAAAAAATTGCTAAAATTCCAGCTGAAATTTTTTCAAAGTCCCTGAAAAATTTTCCAATTTTTGTCCCAATTCTTCCCATTCCCATTGAAACTTTTCAAATCCCTCTCAAAATTGTTGAAATTCTCTTGAAGCTTTTAAAATTCTCTCTAGAATTTTCAAAATCCATGTCCACATGTTTACAATTTCACGTCAAAAAATGGCTAAAATGCCAGTTGAAATTTTTTCAAAGTCCCTTAAAAATTTTCCAATTTTTGTCCCAATTCTTCCCATTCCCATTGAAACTTTTCAAATCCCTCTCAAATTTGTTGAAATTCTGTTGAAGCTTTTAAAATTCTCTCTAGAATCTTCAAAATCCATGTCCACATGTTTACAATTTCACGTCAAAAAATTGCTAAAATTCCAGTTGAAATTTTTTCAAAGTCCCTTAAAAATTTTCCAATTTTTGTCCCAATTCTTCCCATTCCCATTGAAACTTTTCAAATCCCTCTCAAAATTGTTGAAATTCTCTTGAAGCTTTTAAAATTCTCTCTAGAATTTTCAAAATCCATGTCCACATGTTTACAATTTCACGTCAAAAAATGGCTAAAATTCCAGTTGAAATTTTTTCAAAGTCCCTTAAAAATTTTCCAATTTTTGTCCCAATTCTTCCCATTCCCATTGAAACTTTTCAAATCCCTCTCAAAATTGTTGAAATTCTCTTGAAGCTTTTAAAATTCTCTCTAGAATTTTCAAACTAACTCCATAGCCACATGTTTACAATTTCACGTCAAAAAATGGCTAAAATTCCAGTTGAAATTTTTTCAAAGTCCCTGAAAAATTTTCCAATTTTTGTCCCAATTCTTCCCATTCCCATTGAAACTTTTCAAATCCCTCTCAAAATTGTTGAAATTCTGTTGAAGCTTTTAAAATTCTCTCTAGAATTTTCAAAATCCATGTCCACATGTTTACAATTTCACGTCAAAAAATGGCTAAAATTCCAGTTGAAATTTTTTCAAAGTCCCTGAAAAATTTTCCAATTTTTGTCCCAATTCTTCCCATTCCCATTGAAACTTTTCAAATCCCTCTCAAAATTGTTGAAATTCTGTTGAAGCTTTTAAAATTCTCTCTAGAATTTTCAAAATCCATGTCCACATGTTTACAATTTCACGTCAAAAAATGGCTAAAATTCCAGTTGAAATTTTTTCAAAGTCCCTTAAATATTTTCCAATTTTTGTCCCAATTCTTCCCATTCCCATTGAAACTTTTCAAATCCCTCTCAAAATTGTTGAAATTCTCTTGAAGCTTTTAAAATTCTCTCTAGAATTTTCAAAATCCATGTCCACATGTTTACAATTTCACGTCAAAAAATGGCTAAAATTCCAGTTGAAATTTTTTCAAAGTCCCTTAAAAAATTTCCAATTTTTGTCGCAATTCTTCCCATTCCCATTGAAACTTTTCAAATCCCTCCCAAAATTGTTGAAATTCTGTTGAAGCTTTTAAAATTCTCTCTAGAATTTTCAAAATCCACTTCATCATGTTTACAATTTCACGTCAAAAAATAACTAAAATTCAAGTTGCTATTTTTTCAAAGTCCCTTAAAAATTTTCCAATTTTTGTCCCAATTCTTCCCATTCCCATTGAAACTTTTCAAATCCCTCTCAAAATTGTTGAAATTCTCTTGAAGCTTTTAAAATTCTCTCTAGAATTTTCAAAATCCATGTCCACATGTTTACAATTTCACGTCAAAAGATGGCTAAAATGCCAGTTGAAATTTTTTCAAAGTCCCTTAAAAATTTTCCAATTTTTGTCCCAATTCTTCCCATTCCCATTGAAACTTTTCAAATCCCTCTCAAAATTGTTGAAATTCTGTTGAAGCTTTTAAAATTCTCTCTAGAATCTTCAAAATCCACTTCATCATGTTTACAATTTCACATAAAAAAATTGCTAAAATTCCAGTTGAAATTTTTTCAAAGTCCCTTAAAAATTTTCCAATTTTTGTCCCAATTCTTCCCATTCCCATTGAAACTTTTCAAATCCCTCTCAAAATTGTTGAAATTCTCTTGAAGCTTTTAAAATTCTCTCTAGAATTTTCAAAATCCATGTCCACATGTTTACAATTTCACGTCAAAAAATGGCTAAAATTCCAGTTGAAATTTTTTCAAAGTCCCTTAAAAATTTTCCAATTTTTGTCCCAATTCTTCCCATTCCCATTGAAACTTTTCAAATCCCTCTCAAAATTGTTGAAATTCTCTTGAAGCTTTTAAAATTCTCTCTAGAATTTTCAAACTCCATAGCCACATGTTTACAATTTCACGTCAAAAAATGGCTAAAATTCCAGTTGAAATTTTTTCAAAGTCCCTTAAAAATTTTCCAATTTTTGTCCCAATTCTTCCCATTCCCATTGAAACTTTTCAAATCCCTCCCAAAATTGTTGAAATTCTGTTGAAGCTTTTAAAATTCTCTCTAGAATTTTCAAAATCCACTTCATCATGTTTACAATTTCACGTCAAAAAATTGCTAAAATTCCAGTTGAAATTTTTTCAAAGTCCCTTAAAAATTTTCCAATTTTTGTCCCAATTCTTCCCATTCCCATTGAAACTTTTCAAATCCCTCTCAAAATTGTTGAAATTCTGTTGAAGCTTTTAAAATTCTCTCTAGAATTTTCAAAATCCATGGCCACATGTTTACAATTTCACGTCAAAAAATGGCTAAAATTCCAGTTGAAATTTTTTCAAAGTCCCTGAAAAATTTTCCAATTTTTGTCCCAATTCTTCCCATTCCCATTGAAACTTTTCAAATCCCTCTCAAAATTGTTGAAATTCTGTTGAAGCTTTTAAAATTCTCTCTAGAATTTTCAAAATCCATGTCCACATGTTTACAATTTCACGTCAAAAAATTGCTAAAATTCCAGTTGAAATTTTTTCAAAGTCCCTTAAAAATTTTCCAATTTTTGTCCCAATTCTTCCCATTCCCATTGCAACTTTTCAAATCCCTCTCAAAATTGTTGAAATTCTGTTGAAGCTTTTAAAATTCTCTCTAGAATTTTCAAAATCCATGTCCACATGTTTACAATTTCACGTCAAAAAATGGCTAAAATTCCAGTTGAAATTTTTTCAATGGCCCTTAAAAAATTTCCAATTTTTGTCCCAATTCTTCCCATTCCCATTGAAACTTTTCAAATCCCTCCCAAAATTGTTGAAATTCTGTTGAAGCTTTTAAAATTCTCTCTAGAATTTTCAAAATCCACTTCATCATGTTTACAATTTCACGTCAAAAAATAACTAAAATTCAAGTTGCTATTTTTTCAAAGTCCCTTAAAAATTTTCCAATTTTTGTCCCAATTCTTCCCATTCCCATTGAAACTTTTCAAATCCCTCTGAAAATTGTTGAAATTCTGTTGAAGCTTTTAAAATTCTCTCTAGAATTTTCAAAATCCATGTCCACATGTTTACAATTTCACGTCAAAAAATGCTAAAATTCCAGTTGAAATTTTTTCGAAGTCCCTTAAATATTTTCCAATTTTTGTCCCAATTCTTCCCATTCCCATTGAAACTTTTCAAATCCCTCTCAAAATTGTTGAAATTCTGTTGAAGCTTTTAAAATTCTCTCTAGAATTTTCAAAATCCACTTCATCATGTTTACAATTTCACGTCAAGAAATGGCTAAAATTCCAGTTGAAATTTTTTCAAAGTCCCTTAAAAATTTTCCAATTTTTGTCCCAATTCTTCCCATTCCCATTGAAACTTTTCAAATCCCTCTCAAAATTGTTGAAATTCTCTTGAAGCTTTTAAAATTCTCTCTAGAATTTTCAAAATCCACTTCCACATGTTTACAATTTCACGTCAAAAAATGGCTAAAATTCCAGTTGAAATTTTTTCAAAGTCCCTTAAAAATTTTCCAATTTTTGTCCCAATTCTTCCCATTCCCATTGAAACTTTTCAAATCCCTCTCAAAATTGTTGAAATTCTCTTGAAGCTTTTAAAATTCTCTCTAGAATCTTCAAAATCCACTTCATCATGTTTACAATTTCACGTCAAAAAATTGCTAAAATTCCAGTTGAAATTTTTTCAAAGTCCCTTAAAAATTTTCCAATTTTTGTCCCAATTCTTCCCATTCCCATTGAAACTTTTCAAATCCCTCTCAAAATTGTTGAAATTCTCTTGAAGCTTTTAAAATTCTCTCTAGAATTTTCAAAATCCATGGCCACATGTTTACAATTTCACGTCAAAAAATGGCTAAAATTCCAGTTGAAATTTTTTCAAAGTCCCTTAAAAATTTTCCAATTTTTGTCCCAATTCTTCCCATTCCCATTGAAACTTTTCAAATCCCTCTCAAAATTGTTGAAATTCTCTTGAAGCTTTTAAAATTCTCTCTAGAATTTTCAAACTCCATAGCCACATGTTTACAATTTCACGTCAAAAAATGGCTAAAATTCCAGTTGAAATTTTTTCAAAGTCCCTTAAAAATTTTCCAATTTTTGTCCCAATTCTTCCCATTCCCATTGAAACTTTTCAAATCCCTCCCAAAATTGTTGAAATTCTGTTGAAGCTTTTAAAATTCTCTCTAGAATTTTCAAAATCCACTTCATCATGTTTACAATTTCACGTCAAAAAATTGCTAAAATTCCAGTTGAAATTTTTTCAAAGTCCCTTAAAAATTTTCCAATTTTTGTCCCAATTCTTCCCATTCCCATTGAAACTTTTCAAATCCCTCTCAAAATTGTTGAAATTCTGTTGAAGCTTTTAAAATTCTCTCTAGAATTTTCAAAATCCATGTCCACATGTTTACAATTTCACGTCAAAAAATGGCTAAAATTCCAGTTGAAATTTTTTCAAAGTCCCTGAAAAATTTTCCAATTTTTGTCCCAATTCTTCCCATTCCCATTGAAACTTTTCAAATCCCTCTCAAAATTGTTGAAATTCTCTTGAAGCTTTTAAAATTCTCTCTAGAATTTTCAAAATCCATGTCCACATGTTTACAATTTCACGTCAAAAAATGGCTAAAATTCCAGTTGAAATTTTTTCAAAGTCCCTTAAAAATTTTCCAATTTTTGTCCCAATTCTTCCCATTCCCATTGAAACTTTTCAAATCCCTCTCAAAATTGTTGAAATTCTCTTGAAGCTTTTAAAATTCTCTCTAGAATTTTCAAAATCCATGTCCACATGTTTACAATTTCACGTCAAAAAATGGCTAAAATTCCAGTTGAAATTTTTTCAAAGTCCCTTAAAAAATTTCCAATTTTTGTCCCAATTCTTCCCATTCCCATTGAAACTTTTCAAATCCCTCCCAAAATTGTTGAAATTCTGTTGAAGCTTTTAAAATTCTCTCTAGAATTTTCAAAATCCACTTCATCATGTTTACAATTTCACGTCAAAAAATAACTAAAATTCAAGTTGCTATTTTTTCAAAGTCCCTTAAAAATTTTCCAATTTTTGTCCCAATTCTTCCCATTCCCATTGAAACTTTTCAAATCCCTCTGAAAATTGTTGAAATTCTGTTGAAGCTTTTAAAATTCTCTCTAGAATTTTCAAAATCCATGGCCACATGTTTACAATTTCACGTCAAAAAATGGCTAAAATTCCAGTTGAAATTTTTTCAAAGTCCCTTAAATATTTTCCAATTTTTGTCCCAATTCTTCCCATTCCCATTGAAACTTTTCAAATCCCTCTCAAAATTGTTGAAATTCTGTTGAAGCTTTTAAAATTCTCTCTAGAATTTTCAAAATCCACTTCATCATGTTTACAATTTCACGTCAAGAAATGGCTAAAATTCCAGTTGAAATTTTTTCAAAGTCCCTTAAAAATTTTCCAATTTTTGTCCCAATTCTTCCCATTCCCATTGAAACTTTTCAAATCCCTCTCAAAATTGTTGAAATTCTGTTGAAGCTTTTAAAATTCTCTCTAGAATTTTCAAAATCCACTTCCACATGTTTACAATTTCACGTCAAAAAATGGCTAAAATTCCAGTTGAAATTTTTTCAAAGTCCCTTAAAAATTTTCCAATTTTTGTCCCAATTCTTCCCATTCCCATTGAAACTTTTCAAATCCCTCTCAAAATTGTTGAAATTCTGTTGAAGCTTTTAAAATTCTCTCTAGAATTTTCAAAATCCATGGCCACATGTTTACAATTTCACGTCAAAAAATGGCTAAAATTCCAGTTGAAATTTTTTCAAAGTCCCTTAAAAATTTTCCAATTTTTGTCCCAATTCTTCCCATTCCCATTGAAACTTTTCAAATCCCTCTCAAAATTGTTGAAATTCTGTTGAAGCTTTTAAAATTCTCTCTAGAATTTTCAAAATCCACTTCATCATGTTTACAATTTCACGTCAAGAAATTGCTAAAATTCCAGTTGAAATTTTTTCAAAGTCCCTGAAAAATTTTCCAATTTTTGTCCCAATTCTTCCCATTCCCATTGAAACTTTTCAAATCCCTCTCAAAATTGTTGAAATTCTCTTGAAGCTTTTAAAATTCTCTCTAGAATTTTCAAAATCCATGTCCACATGTTTACAATTTCACGTCAAAAAATGGCTAAAATTCCAGTTGAAATTTTTTCAAAGTCCCTGAAAAATTTTCCAATTTTTGTCCCAATTCTTCCCATTCCCATTGAAACTTTTCAAATCCCTCTCAAAATTGTTGAAATTCTCTTGAAGCTTTTAAAATTCTCTCTAGAATTTTCAAAATCCATGTCCACATGTTTACAATTTCACGTCAAAAAATAACTAAAATTCAAGTTGCTATTTTTTCAAAGTCCCTTAAAATTTTTCCAATTTTTGTCCCAATTCTTCCCATTCCCATTGAAACTTTTCAAATCCCTCTCAAAATTCTTGAAATTCTGTTGAAGCTTTTAAAATTCTCTCTAGAATTTTCAAAATCCATGGCCACATGTTTACAATTTCACGTCAAAAAATGGCTAAAATTCCAGTTGAAATTTTTTCAAAGTCCCTTAAATATTTTCCAATTTTTGTCCCAATTCTTCCCATTCCCATTGAAACTTTTCAAATCCCTCTCAAAATTGTTGAAATTCTGTTGAAGCTTTTAAAATTCTCTCTAGAATTTTCAAAATCCACTTCATCATGTTTACAATTTCACGTCAAAAAATTGCTAAAATTCCAGCTGAAATTTTTTCAAAGTCCCTGAAAAATTTTCCAATTTTTGTCCCAATTCTTCCCATTCCCATTGAAACTTTTCAAATCCCTCTCAAAATTGTTGAAATTCTCTTGAAGCTTTTAAAATTCTCTCTAGAATTTTCAAAATCCATGTCCACATGTTTACAATTTCACGTCAAAAAATGGCTAAAATTCCAGTTGAAATTTTTTCAAAGTCCCTTAAAAATTTTCCAATTTTTGTCCCAATTCTTCCCATTCCCATTGAAACTTTTCAAATCCCTCTCAAAATTGTTGAAATTCTGTTGAAGCTTTTAAAATTCTCTCTAGAATCTTCAAAATCCACTTCATCATGTTTACAATTTCACGTCAAAAAATGGCTAAAATTCCAGTTGAAATTTTTTCAAAGTCCCTTAAAAATTTTCCAATTTTTGTCCCAATTCTTCCCATTCCCATTGAAACTTTTCAAATCCCTCTCAAAATTGTTGAAATTCTCTTGAAGCTTTTAAAATTCTCTCTAGAATTTTCAAAATCCATGTCCACATGTTTACAATTTCACGTCAAAAAATGGCTAAAATTCCAGTTGAAATTTTTTCAAAGTCCCTTAAATATTTTCCAATTTTTGTCCCAATTCTTCCCATTCCCATTGAAACTTTTCAAATCCCTCTCAAAATTGTTGAAATTCTGTTGAAGCTTTTAAAATTCTCTCTAGAATTTTCAAACTCCATAGCCACATGTTTACAATTTCACGTCAAAAAATGGCTAAAATTCCAGTTGCAATTTTTTCAAAGTCCCTTCAAAATTTTCCAATTTTTGTCCCAATTCTTCCCATTCCCATTGAAACTTTTCAAATCCCTCTCAAAATTGTTGAAATTCTCTTGAAGCTTTTAAAATTCTCTCTAGAATTTTCAAAATCCATGTCCACATGTTTACAATTTCACGTCAAAAAATGGCTAAAATTCCAGTTGAAATTTTTTCAAAGTCCCTTAAAAATTTTCCCATTTTTGTCCCAATTCTTCCCATTCCCATTGAAACTTTTCAAATCCCTCTCAAAATTGTTGAAATTCTCTTGAAGCTTTTAAAATTCTCTCTAGAATTTTCAAAATCCATGTCCACATGTTTACAATTTCACGTCAAAAAATTGCTAAAATTCCAGTTGAAATTTTTTCAAAGTCCCTTAAAAAATTTCCAATTTTTGTCCCAATTCTTCCCATTCCCATTGAAACTTTTCAAATCCCTCCCAAAATTGTTGAAATTCTGTTGAAGCTTTTAAAATTCTCTCTAGAATTTTCAAAATCCACTTCATCATGTTTACAATTTCACGTCAAAAAATAACTAAAATTCAAGTTGCTATTTTTTCAAAGTCCCTTAAAAATTTTCCAATTTTTGTCCCAATTCTTCCCATTCCCATTGAAACTTTTCAAATCCCTCTCAAAATTGTTGAAATTCTGTTGAAGCTTTTAAAATTCTCTCTAGAATTTTCAAAATCCATGGCCACATGTTTACAATTTCACGTCAAAAAATGGCTAAAATTCCAGTTGAAATTTTTTCAAAGTCCCTTAAATATTTTCCAATTTTTGTCCCAATTCTTCCCATTCCCATTGAAACTTTTCAAATCCCTCTCAAAATTGTTGAAATTCTCTTGAAGCTTTTAAAATTCTCTCTAGAATTTTCAAAATCCACTTCATCATGTTTACAATTTCACGTCAAAAAATGGCTAAAATTCCAGTTGAAATTTTTTCAAAGTCCCTTAAAAATTTTCCAATTTTTGTCCCAATTCTTCCCATTCCCATTGAAACTTTTCAAATCCCTCTCAAAATTGTTGAAATTCTGTTGAAGCTTTTAAAATTCTCTCTAGAATTTTCAAAATCCATGTCCACATGTTTACAATTTCACGTCAAAAAATGGCTAAAATTCCAGTTGAAATTTTTTCAAAGTCCCTTAAAAATTTTCCAATTTTTGTCCCAATTCTTCCCATTCCCATTGAAACTTTTCAAATCCCTCTCAAAATTGTGGAAATTCTGTTGAAGCTTTTAAAATTCTCTCTAGAATCTTCAAAATCCACTTCATCATGTTTAAATTTCACGTCAAAAAATTGCTAAAATTCCAGTTGAAATTTTTTCAAAGTCCCTTAAAAATTTTCTAATTTTTGTCCCAATTCTTCCCATTCCCATTGAAACTTTTCAAATCCCTCTCAAAATTGTTGAAATTCTCTTGAAGCTTTTAAAATTCTCTCTAGAATTTTCAAAATCCATGTCCACATGTTTACAATTTCACGTCAAAAAATGGCTAAAATTCCAGTTGAAATTTTTTCAAAGTCCCTTAAAAATTTTCCAATTTTTGTCCCAATTCTTCCCATTCCCATTGAAACTTTTCAAATCCCTCTCAAAATTGTGGAAATTCTGTTGAAGCTTTTAAAATTCTCTCTAGAATTTTCAAAATCCATGTCCACATGTTTACAATTTCACGTCAAAAAATGGCTAAAATTCCAGTTGAAATTTTTTCAAAGTCCCTTAAAAATTTTCCAATTTTTGTCCCAATTCTTCCCATTCCCATTGAAACTTTTCAAATCCCTCTCAAAATTGTTGAAATTCTCTTGAAGCTTTTAAAATTCTCTCTAGAATTTTCAAAATCCACTTCAACATGTTTACAATTTCACGTCAAAAAATTGCTAAAATTCCAGTTGAAATTTTTTCAAAGTCCCTGAAAAATTTTCCAATTTTTGTCCCAATTCTTCCCATTCCCATTGAAACTTTTCAAATCCCTCTCAAAATTGTTGAAATTCTGTTGAAGCTTTTAAAATTCTCTCTAGAATTTTCAAAATCCATGTCCACATGTTTACAATTTCACGTCAAAAAATGGCTAAAATTCCAGTTGAAATTTTTTCAAAGTCCCTTAAAAATTTTCCAATTTTTGTCCCAATTCTTCCCATTCCCATTGAAACTTTTCAAATCCCTCTCAAAATTGTTGAAATTCTGTTGAAGCTTTTAAAATTCTCTCTAGAATTTTCAAAATCCATGGCCACATGTTTACAATTTCACGTCAAAAAATGGCTAAAATTCCAGTTGAAATTTTTTCAAAGTCCCTTAAAAATTTTCCAATTTTTGTCCCAATTCTTCCCATTCCCATGGAAACTTTTCAAATCCCTCTCAAAATTGTTGAAATTCTGCTGAAGCTTTTAAAATTCTCTCTAGAATTTTCAAAATCCCTGTCCACATGTTTACAATTTCACGTCAAAAAATGGCTAAAATTCCAGTTGAAATTTTTTCAAAGTCCCTTAAAAATTTTCCAATTTTTGTCCCAATTCTTCCCATTCCCATTGAAACTTTTCAAATCCCTCTCAAAATTGTTGAAATTCTGTTGAAGCTTTTAAAATTCTCTCTAGAATTTTCAAAATCCATGGCCACATGTTTACAATTTCACGTCAAAAAATGGCTAAAATTCCAGTTGAAATTTTTTCAAAGTCCCTTAAAAATTTTCCAATTTTTGTCCCAATTCTTCCCATTCCCATGGAAACTTTTCAAATCCCTCTCAAAATTGTTGAAATTCTCTTGAAGCTTTTAAAATTCTCTCTAGAATTTTCAAAATCCATGGCCACATGTTTACAATTTCACGTCAAAAAATGGCTAAAATTCCAGTTGAAATTTTTTCAAAGTCCCTTAATAATTTTCCAATTTTTGTCCCAATTCTTCCCATTCCCATTGAAACTTTTCAAATCCCTCTCAAAATTGTGGAAATTCTCTTGAAGCTTTTAAAATTCTCTCTAGAATTTTCAAAATCCATGTCCACATGTTTACAATTTCACGTCAAAAAATGGCTAAAATTCCAGTTGAAATTTTTTCAAAGTCCCTTAAAAATTTTCCAATTTTTGTCCCAATTCTTCCCATTCCCATTGAAACTTTTCAAATCCCTCTCAAAATTGTTGAAATTCTCTTGAAGCTTTTAAAATTCTCTCTAGAATTTTCAAAATCCACTTCAACATGTTTACAATTTCACGTCAAAAAATTGCTAAAATTCCAGTTGAAATTTTTTCAAAGTCCCTTAAAAATTTTCCAATTTTTGTCCCAATTCTTCCCATTCCCATTGAAACTTTTCAAATCCCTCTCAAAATTGTTGAAATTCTGTTGAAGCTTTTAAAATTCTCTCTAGAATTTTCAAAATCCATGTCCACATGTTTACAATTTCACGTCAAAAAATGGCTAAAATTCCAGTTGAAATTTTTTCAAAGTCCCTTAAAAATTTTCCAATTTTTGTCCCAATTCTTCCCATTCCCATGGAAACTTTTCAAATCCCTCTCAAAATTGTTGAAATTCTGCTGAAGCTTTTAAAATTCTCTCTAGAATTTTCAAAATCCCTGTCCACATGTTTACAATTTCACGTCAAAAAATGGCTAAAATTCCAGTTGAAATTTTTTCAAAGTCCCTTAAAAATTTTCCAATTTTTGTCCCAATTCTTCCCATTCCCATTGAAACTTTTCAAATCCCTCTCAAAATTGTTGAAATTCTGTTGAAGCTTTTAAAATTCTCTCTAGAATTTTCAAAATCCATGGCCACATGTTTACAATTTCACGTCAAAAAATGGCTAAAATTCCAGTTGAAATTTTTTCAAAGTCCCTTAAAAATTTTCCAATTTTTGTCCCAATTCTTCCCATTCCCATGGAAACTTTTCAAATCCCTCTCAAAATTGTTGAAATTCTCTTGAAGCTTTTAAAATTCTCTCTAGAATTTTCAAAATCCATGGCCACATGTTTACAATTTCACGTCAAAAAATGGCTAAAATTCCAGTTGAAATTTTTTCAAAGTCCCTTAAAAAATTTCCAATTTTTGTCCCAATTCTTCCCATTCCCATTGAAACTTTTCAAATCCCTCTCAAAATTCTTGAAATTCTCTTGAAGCTTTTAAAATTCTCTCTAGAATTTTCAAAATCCATGTCCACATGTTTACAATTTCACGTCAAAAAATGGCTAAAATTCCAGTTGAAATTTTTTCAAAGTCCCTTCAAAATTTTCCAATTTTTGTCCCAATTCTTCCCATTCCCATTGAAACTTTTCAAATCCCTCTCAAAATTGTGGAAATTCTGCTGAAGCTTTTAAAATTCTCTCTAGAATTTTCAAAATCCATGTCCACATGTTTACAATTTCACGTCAAAAAATGGCTAAAATTCCAGTTGAAATTTTTTCAAAGTCCCTTAAAAATTTTCCAATTTTTGTCACAATTCTTCCCATTCCCATTGAAACTTTTCAAATCCCTCTCAAAATTGTTGAAATTCTCCTGAAGCTTTTAAAATTCTCTCTAGAATTTTCAAAATCCATGTCCACATGTTTACAATTTCACGTCAAAAAATTGCTAAAATTCCAGTTGAAATTTTTTCAAAGTCCCTGAAAAATTTTCCAATTTTTGTCCCAATTCTTCCCATTCCCATTGAAACTTTTCAAATCCCTCTCAAAATTGTTGAAATTCTCTTGAAGCTTTTAAAATTCTCTCTAGAATTTTCAAAATCCATGTCCACATGTTTACAATTTCACGTCAAAAAATGGCTAAAATTCCAGTTGAAATTTTTTCAAAGTCCCTTAAAAATTTTCCAATTTTTGTCCCAATTCTTCCCATTCCCATTGAAACTTTTCAAATCCCTCTCAAAATTGTTGAAATTCTCTTGAAGCTTTTAAAATTCTCTCTAGAATTTTCAAAATCCATGTCCACATGTTTACAATTTCACGTCAAAAAATGGCTAAAATTCCAGATGAAATTTTTTCAAGGTCCCTTATAAAATTTCCAATTTTTGTCCCAATTCTTCCCATTCCCATTGAAACTTTTCTAATCCCTCCCAAAATTGTTGAAATTCTGTTGAAGCTTTTAAAATTCTCTCTAGAATTTTCAAAATCCACTTCCACATGTTTACAATTTCACGTCAAAAAATGGCTAAAATTCCAGTTGAAATTTTTTCAAAGTCCCTTAAAAATTTTCCAATTTTTGTCCCAATTCTTCCCATTCCCATGGAAACTTTTCAAATCCCTCTCAAAATTGTTGAAATTCTGCTGAAGCTTTTAAAATTCTCTCTAGAATTTTCAAAATCCCTGTCCACATGTTTACAATTTCACGTCAAAAAATGGCTAAAATTCCAGTTGAAATTTTTTCAAAGTCCCTTAAAAATTTTCCAATTTTTGTCCCAATTCTTCCCATTCCCATTGAAACTTTTCAAATCCCTCTCAAAATTGTTGAAATTCTGTTGAAGCTTTTAAAATTCTCTCTAGAATTTTCAAAATCCATGGCCACATGTTTACAATTTCACGTCAAAAAATGGCTAAAATTCCAGTTGAAATTTTTTCAAAGTCCCTTAAAAATTTTCCAATTTTTGTCCCAATTCTTCCCATTCCCATGGAAACTTTTCAAATCCCTCTCAAAATTGTTGAAATTCTCTTGAAGCTTTTAAAATTCTCTCTAGAATTTTCAAAATCCATGGCCACATGTTTACAATTTCACGTCAAAAAATGGCTAAAATTCCAGTTGAAATTTTTTCAAAGTCCCTTAATAATTTTCCAATTTTTGTCCCAATTCTTCCCATTCCCATTGAAACTTTTCTAATCCCTCCCAAAATTGTGGAAATTCTCTTGAAGCTTTTAAAATTCTCTCTAGAATTTTCAAAATCCATGTCCACATGTTTACAATTTCACGTCAAAAAATGGCTAAAATTCCAGTTGAAATTTTTTCAAAGTCCCTTAAAAATTTTCCAATTTTTGTCCCAATTCTTCCCATTCCCATTGAAACTTTTCAAATCCCTCTCAAAATTGTTGAAATTCTCTTGAAGCTTTTAAAATTCTCTCTAGAATTTTCAAAATCCACTTCAACATGTTTACAATTTCACGTCAAAAAATTGCTAAAATTCCAGTTGAAATTTTTTCAAAGTACCTTAAAAATTTTCCAATTTTTGTCCCAATTCTTCCCATTCCCATTGAAACTTTTCAAATCCCTCTCAAAATTGTTGAAATTCTGTTGAAGCTTTTAAAATTCTCTCTAGAATTTTCAAAATCCATGTCCACATGTTTACAATTTCACGTCAAAAAATGGCTAAAATTCCAGTTGAAATTTTTTCAAAGTCCCTTAAAAATTTTCCAATTTTTGTCCCAATTCTTCCCATTCCCATGGAAACTTTTCAAATCCCTCTCAAAATTGTTGAAATTCTGCTGAAGCTTTTAAAATTCTCTCTAGAATTTTCAAAATCCCTGTCCACATGTTTACAATTTCACGTCAAAAAATGGCTAAAATTCCAGTTGAAATTTTTTCAAAGTCCCTTAAAAATTTTCCAATTTTTGTCCCAATTCTTCCCATTCCCATTGAAACTTTTCAAATCCCTCTCAAAATTGTTGAAATTCTGTTGAAGCTTTTAAAATTCTCTCTAGAATTTTCAAAATCCATGGCCACATGTTTACAATTTCACGTCAAAAAATGGCTAAAATTCCAGTTGAAATTTTTTCAAAGTCCCTTAAAAATTTTCCAATTTTTGTCCCAATTCTTCCCATTCCCATGGAAACTTTTCAAATCCCTCTCAAAATTGTTGAAATTCTCTTGAAGCTTTTAAAATTCTCTCTAGAATTTTCAAAATCCATGGCCACATGTTTACAATTTCACGTCAAAAAATGGCTAAAATTCCAGTTGAAATTTTTTCAAAGTCCCTTAAAAAATTTCCAATTTTTGTCCCAATTCTTCCCATTCCCATTGAAACTTTTCAAATCCCTCTCAAAATTCTTGAAATTCTCTTGAAGCTTTTAAAATTCTCTCTAGAATTTTCAAAATCCATGTCCACATGTTTACAATTTCACGTCAAAAAATGGCTAAAATTCCAGTTGAAATTTTTTCAAAGTCCCTTCAAAATTTTCCAATTTTTGTCCCAATTCTTCCCATTCCCATTGAAACTTTTCAAATCCCTCTCAAAATTGTGGAAATTCTGCTGAAGCTTTTAAAATTCTCTCTAGAATTTTCAAAATCCATGTCCACATGTTTACAATTTCACGTCAAAAAATGGCTAAAATTCCAGTTGAAATTTTTTCAAAGTCCCTTAAAAATTTTCCAATTTTTGTCCCAATTCTTCCCATTCCCATTGAAACTTTTCAAATCCCTCTCAAAATTGTTGAAATTCTCCTGAAGCTTTTAAAATTCTCTCTAGAATTTTCAAAATCCATGTCCACATGTTTACAATTTCACGTCAAAAAATTGCTAAAATTCCAGTTGAAATTTTTTCAAAGTCCCTGAAAAATTTTCCAATTTTTGTCCCAATTCTTCCCATTCCCATTGAAACTTTTCAAATCCCTCTCAAAATTGTTGAAATTCTCTTGAAGCTTTTAAAATTCTCTCTAGAATTTTCAAAATCCATGTCCACATGTTTACAATTTCACGTCAAAAAATGGCTAAAATTCCAGTTGAAATTTTTTCAAAGTCCCTTAAAAATTTTCCAATTTTTGTCCCAATTCTTCCCATTCCCATTGAAACTTTTCAAATCCCTCTCAAAATTGTTGAAATTCTGTTGAAGCTTTTAAAATTCTCTCTAGAATTTTCAAAATCCATGTCCACATGTTTACAATTTCACGTCAAAAAATGGCTAAAATTCCAGATGAAATTTTTTCAAGGTCCCTTATAAAATTTCCAATTTTTGTCCCAATTCTTCCCATTCCCATTGAAACTTTTCTAATCCCTCCCAAAATTGTTGAAATTCTGTTGAAGCTTTTAAAATTCTCTCTAGAATTTTCAAAATCCACTTCCACATGTTTACAATTTCACGTCAAAAAATGGCTAAAATTCCAGTTGAAATTTTTTCAAAGTCCCTTAAAAACTTTCCAATTTTTGTCCCAATTCTTCCCATTCCCATTGAAACTTTTCAAATCCCTCTCAAAATTGTGGAAATTCTCTTGAAGCTTTTAAAATTCTCTCTAGAATTTTCAAAATCCATGTCCACATGTTTACAATTTCACGTAAAAAATGGCTAAAATTCCAGTTGAAATTTTTTCAAAGTCCCTTAAAAACTTTCCAATTTTTGTCCCAATTCTTCCCATTCCCATTGAATCTTTTCAAATCCCTCTCAAAATTGTTGAAATTCTCTTGAAGCTTTTAAAATTCTCTCTAGAATTTTCAAAATCCATGGCCACATGTTTACAATTTCACGTCAAAAAATTGCTAAAATTCCAGTTGAAATTTTTTCAAAGTACCTTAAAAATTTTCCAATTTTTGTCCCAATTCTTCCCATTCCCATTGAAACTTTTCAAATCCCTCTCAAAATTGTTGAAATTCTGTTGAAGCTTTTAAAATTCTCTCTAGAATTTTCAAAATCCATGGCCACATGTTTACAATTTCACGTCAAAAAATGGCTAAAATTCCAGTTGAAATTTTTTCAAAGTCCCTTAAAAATTTTCCAATTTTTGTCCCAATTCTTCCCATTCCCATTGAAACTTTTCAAATCCCTCTCAAAATTGTTGAAATTCTGTTGAAGCTTTTAAAATTCTCTCTAGAATTTTCAAAATCCATGTCCACATGTTTACAATTTCACGTCAAAAAATGGCTAAAATTCCAGATGAAATTTTTTCAAGGTCCCTTATAAAATTTCCAATTTTTGTCCCAATTCTTCCCATTCCCATTGAAACTTTTCTAATCCCTCCCAAAATTGTTGAAATTCTGTTGAAGCTTTTAAAATTCTCTCTAGAATTTTCAAAATCCACTTCATCATGTTAACAATTTCACGTCAAAAAATTGCTAAAATTCCAGTTGAAATTTTTTCAAAGTCCCTGAAAAATTTTCCAATTTTTGTCCCAATTCTTCCCATTCCCATTGAAACTTTTCAAATCCCTCTCAAAATTGTTGAAATTCTCTTGAAGCTTTTAAAATTCTCTCTAGAATTTTCAAAATCCATGTCCACATGTTTACAATTTCACGTCAAAAAATGGCTAAAATTCCAGTTGAAATTTTTTCAAAGTCCCTTAAAAATTTTCCAATTTTTGTCCCAATTCTTCCCATTCCCATTGAAACTTTTCAAATCCCTCTCAAAATTGTTGAAATTCTCTTGAAGCTTTTAAAATTCTCTCTAGAATTTTCAAAATCCACTTCCACATGTTTACAATTTCACGTCAAAAAATGGCTAAAATTCCAGTTGAAATTTTTTCAAAGTCCCTTAAAAACTTTCCAATTTTTGTCCCAATTCTTCCCATTCCCATTGAAACTTTTCAAATCCCTCTCAAAATTGTTGAAATTCTCTTGAAGCTTTTAAAATTCTCTCTAGAATTTTCAAAATCCATGTCCACATGTTTACAATTTCACGTAAAAAATGGCTAAAATTCCAGTTGAAATTTTTTCAAAGTCCCTTAAAAACTTTCCAATTTTTGTCCCAATTCTTCCCATTCCCATTGAATCTTTTCAAATCCCTCTCAAAAATTGTTGAAATTCTGTTGAAGCTTTTAAAATTCTCTCTAGAATTTTCAAAATCCATGGCCACATGTTTACAATTTCACGTCAAAAAATTGCTAAAATTCCAGTTGAAATTTTTTCAAAGTACCTTAAAAATTTTCCAATTTTTGTCCCAATTCTTCCCATTCCCATTGAAACTTTTCAAATCCCTCTCAAAATTGTTGAAATTCTCTTGAAGCTTTTAAAATTCTCTCTAGAATTTTCAAAATCCATGTCCACATGTTTACAATTTCACGTCAAAAAATGGCTAAAATGCCAGTTGAAATTTTTTCAAAGTCCCTTAAAAATTTTCCAATTTTTGTCCCAATTCTTCCCATTCCCATTGAAACTTTTCAAATCCCTCTCAAAATTGTTGAAATTCTCCTGAAGCTTTTAAAATTCTCTCTAGAATTTTCAAAATCCATGTCCACATGTTTACAATTTCACGTCAAAAAATGGCTAAAATTCCAGTTGAAATTTTTTCAAAGTCCCTTAAAAATTTTCCAATTTTTGTCCCAATTCTTCCCATTCCCATTGAAACTTTTCTAATCCCTCTCAAAATTGTGGAAATTCTCTTGAAGCTTTTAAAATTCTCTCTAGAATTTTCAAAATCCATGTCCACATGTTTACAATTTCACGTCAAAAAATGCTAAAATTCCAGTTGAAATTTTTTCAAAGTCCCTTAAAAATTTTCCAATTTTTGTCCCAATTCTTCCCATTCCCATTGAAACTTTTCAAATCCCTCTCAAAATTGTTGAAATTCTCTTGAAGCTGTTAAAATTCTCTCTAGAATTTTCAAAATCCATGGCCACATGTTTACAATTTCACGTCAAAAAATGGCTAAAATTCCAGTTGAAATTTTTTCAAAGTCCCTTAAAAATTTTCCAATTTTTGTCCCAATTCTTCCCATTCCCATTGAAACTTTTCAAATCCCTCTCAAAATTGTTGAAATTCTCTTGAAGCTTTTAAAATTCTCTCTAGAATTTTCAAAATCCATGGCCACATGTTTACAATTTCACGTCAAAAAATGGCTAAAATTCCAGTTGAAATTTTTTCAAAGTCCCTTAAAAATTTTCCAATTTTTGTCCCAATTCTTCCCATTCCCATTGAAACTTTTCAAATCCCTCTCAAAATTGTTGAAATTCTCTTGAAGCTTTTAAAATTTTCTCTAGAATCTTCAAAATCCACTTCATCATGTTTACAATTTCACGTCAAAAAATGGCTAAAATTCCAGTTGAAATTTTTTCAAAGTCCCTTAAAAATTTTCCAATTTTTGTCCCAATTCTTCCCATTCCCATTGAAACTTTTCAAATCCCTCTCAAAATTGTTGAAATTCTGTTGAAGCTTTTAAAATTCTCTCTAGAATTTTCAAAATCCATGTCCACATGTTTACAATTTCACGTCAAAAAATGGCTAAAATTCCAGTTGAAATTTTTTCAAAGTCCCTGAAAAATTTTCCAAATTTTGCCCCAATTCTTCCCATTCCCATTGAAACTTTTCAAATCCCTCTCAAAATTGTTGAAATTCTCTTGAAGCTTTTAAAATTCTCTCTAGAATTTTCAAAATCCACTTCCACATGTTTACAATTTCACGTCAAAAAATTGCTAAAATTCCAGTTGAAATTTTTTCAAAGTCCCTGAAAAATTTTCCAATTTTTGTCCCAATTCTTCCCATTCCCATTGAAACTTTTCAAATCCCTCTCAAAATTGTTGAAATTCTCTTGAAGCTTTTAAAATTCTCTCTAGAATTTTCAAAATCCATGGCCACATGTTTACAATTTCACGTCAAAAAATGGCTAAAATGCCAGTTGAAATTTTTTCAAAGTCCCTTAAAAATTTTCCAATTTTTGTCCCAATTCTTCCCATTCCCATTGAAACTTTTCAAATCCCTCTCAAAATTGTTGAAATTCTGTTGAAGCTTTTAAAATTCTCTCTAGAATTTTCAAAATCCACTTCCACATGTTTACAATTTCACGTCAAAAAATGGCTAAAATTCCAGTTGAAATTTTTTCAAAGTCCCTTATAAAATTTCCAATTTTTGTCCCAATTCTTCCCATTCCCATTGAAACTTTTCTAATCCCTCCCAAAATTGTTGAAATTCTGTTGAAGCTTTTAAAATTCTCTCTAGAATTTTCAAAATCCACTTCATCATGTTAACAATTTCACGTCAAAAAATTGCTAAAATTCCAGTTGAAATTTTTTCAAAGTCCCTGAAAAATTTTCCAATTTTTGTCCCAATTCTTCCCATTCCCATTGAAACTTTTCAAATCCCTCTCAAAATTGTTGAAATTCTCTTGAAGCTTTTAAAATTCTCTCTAGAATTTTCAAAATCCATGTCCACATGTTTACAATTTCACGTCAAAAAATGGCTAAAATTCCAGTTGAAATTTTTTCAAAGTCCCTGAAAAATTTTCCAATTTTTGTCCCAATTCTTCCCATTCCCATTGAAACTTTTCAAATCCCTCTCAAAATTGTTGAAATTCTGTTGAAGCTTTTAAAATTCTCTCTAGAATTTTTAAAATCCATGGCCACATGTTTACAATTTCACGTCAAAAAATGGCTAAAATTCCAGTTGAAATTTTTTCAAAGTCCCTTAAAAACTTTCCAATTTTTGTCCCAATTCTTCCCATTCCCATTGAAACTTTTCAAATCCCTCTCAAAATTGTGGAAATTCTCTTGAAGCTTTTAAAATTCTCTCTAGAATTTTCAAAATCCATGTCCACATGTTTACAATTTCACGTAAAAAATGGCTAAAATTCCAGTTGAAATTTTTTCAAAGTCCCTTAAAAACTTTCCAATTTTTGTCCCAATTCTTCCCACTCCCATTGAATCTTTTCAAATCCCTCTCAAAATTGTTGAAATTCTCTTGAAGCTTTTAAAATTCTCTCTAGAATTTTCAAAATCCATGGCCACATGTTTACAATTTCACGTCAAAAAATTGCTAAAATTCCAGTTGAAATTTTTTCAAAGTACCTTAAAAATTTTCCAATTTTTGTCCCAATTCTTCCCATTCCCATTGAAACTTTTCAAATCCCTCTCAAAATTGTTGAAATTCTCTTGAAGCTTTTAAAATTCTCTCTAGAATTTTCAAAATCCATGTCCACATGTTTACAATTTCACGTCAAAAAATGGCTAAAATGCCAGTTGAAATTTTTTCAAAGTCCCTTAAAAATTTTCCAATTTTTGTCCCAATTCTTCCCATTCCCATTGAAACTTTTCAAATCCCTCTCAAAATTGTTGAAATTCTCCTGAAGCTTTTAAAATTCTCTCTAGAATTTTCAAAATCCATGTCCACATGTTTACAATTTCACGTCAAAAAATGGCTAAAATTCCAGTTGAAATTTTTTCAAAGTCCCTTAAAAAATTTCCAATTTTTGTCCCAATTCTTCCCATTCCCATTGAAACTTTTCTAATCCCTCCCAAAATTGTTGAAATTCTGTTGAAGCTTTTAAAATTCTCTCTAGAATTTTCAAAATCCACTTCATCATGTTAACAATTTCACGTCAAAAAATGGCTAAAATTCCAGTTGAAATTTTTTCAAAGTCCCTTAAAAATTTTCCAATTTTTGTCCCAATTCTTCCCATTCCCATTGAAACTTTTCAAATCCCTCTCAAAATTGTGGAAATTCTCTTGAAGCTTTTAAAATTCTCTCTAGAATTTTCAAAATCCATGTCCACATGTTTACAATTTCACGTCAAAAAATGCTAAAATTCCAGTTGAAATTTTTTCAAAGTCCCTTAAAAATTTTCCAATTTTTGTCCCAATTCTTCCCATTCCCATTGAAACTTTTCAAATCCCTCTCAAAATTGTTGAAATTCTCTTGAAGCTGTTAAAATTCTCTCTAGAATTTTCAAAATCCATGGCCACATGTTTACAATTTCACGTCAAAAAATGGCTAAAATTCCAGTTGAAATTTTTTCAAAGTCCCTTAAAAATTTTCCAATTTTTGTCCCAATTCTTCCCATTCCCATTGAAACTTTTCAAATCCCTCTCAAAATTGTTGAAATTCTCTTGAAGCTTTTAAAATTCTCTCTAGAATTTTCAAAATCCATGGCCACATGTTTACAATTTCACGTCAAAAAATGGCTAAAATTCCAGTTGAAATTTTTTCAAAGTCCCTTAAAAATTTTCCAATTTTTGTCCCAATTCTTCCCATTCCCATTGAAACTTTTCAAATCCCTCTCAAAATTGTTGAAATTCTCTTGAAGCTTTTAAAATTTTCTCTAGAATCTTCAAAATCCACTTCATCATGTTTACAATTTCACGTCAAAAAATGGCTAAAATTCCAGTTGAAATTTTTTCAAAGTCCCTTAAAAATTTTCCAATTTTTGTCCCAATTCTTCCCATTCCCATTGAAACTTTTCAAATCCCTCTCAAAATTGTTGAAATTCTGTTGAAGCTTTTAAAATTCTCTCTAGAATTTTTAAAATCCATGGCCACATGTTTACAATTTCACGTCAAAAAATGGCTAAAATTCCAGTTGAAATTTTTTCAAAGTCCCTTAAAAACTTTCCAATTTTTGTCCCAATTCTTCCCATTCCCATTGAAACTTTTCAAATCCCTCTCAAAATTGTGGAAATTCTCTTGAAGCTTTTAAAATTCTCTCTAGAATTTTTAAAATCCATGGCCACATGTTTACAATTTCACGTCAAAAAATGGCTAAAATTCCAGTTGAAATTTTTTCAAAGTCCCTTAAAAACTTTCCAATTTTTGTCCCAATTCTTCCCATTCCCATTGAAACTTTTCAAATCCCTCTCAAAATTGTGGAAATTCTCTTGAAGCTTTTAAAATTCTCTCTAGAATTTTCAAAATCCATGTCCACATGTTTACAATTTCACGTAAAAAATGGCTAAAATTCCAGTTGAAATTTTTTCAAAGTCCCTTAAAAACTTTCCAATTTTTGTCCCAATTCTTCCCACTCCCATTGAATCTTTTCAAATCCCTCTCAAAATTGTTGAAATTCTCTTGAAGCTTTTAAAATTCTCTCTAGAATTTTCAAAATCCATGGCCACATGTTTACAATTTCACGTCAAAAAATTGCTAAAATTCCAGTTGAAATTTTTTCAAAGTACCTTAAAAATTTTCCAATTTTTGTCCCAATTCTTCCCATTCCCATTGAAACTTTTCAAATCCCTCTCAAAATTGTTGAAATTCTCTTGAAGCTTTTAAAATTCTCTCTAGAATTTTCAAAATCCATGTCCACATGTTTACAATTTCACGTCAAAAAATGGCTAAAATGCCAGTTGAAATTTTTTCAAAGTCCCTTAAAAAATTTCCAATTTTTGTCCCAATTCTTCCCATTCCCATTGAAACTTTTCAAATCCCTCTCAAAATTGTTGAAATTCTCCTGAAGCTTTTAAAATTCTCTCTAGAATTTTCAAAATCCATGTCCACATGTTTACAATTTCACGTCAAAAAATGGCTAAAATTCCAGTTGAAATTTTTTCAAAGTCCCTTAAAAAATTTCCAATTTTTGTCCCAATTCTTCCCATTCCCATTGAAACTTTTCTAATCCCTCCCAAAATTGTTGAAATTCTGTTGAAGCTTTTAAAATTCTCTCTAGAATTTTCAAAATCCACTTCATCATGTTAACAATTTCACGTCAAAAAATGGCTAAAATTCCAGTTGAAATTTTTTCAAAGTCCCTTAAAAATTTTCCAATTTTTGTCCCAATTCTTCCCATTCCCATTGAAACTTTTCAAATCCCTCTCAAAATTGTGGAAATTCTCTTGAAGCTTTTAAAATTCTCTCTAGAATTTTCAAAATCCATGTCCACATGTTTACAATTTCACGTCAAAAAATGCTAAAATTCCAGTTGAAATTTTTTCAAAGTCCCTTAAAAATTTTCCAATTTTTGTCCCAATTCTTCCCATTCCCATTGAAACTTTTCAAATCCCTCTCAAAATTGTTGAAATTCTCTTGAAGCTGTTAAAATTCTCTCTAGAATTTTCAAAATCCATGGCCACATGTTTACAATTTCACGTCAAAAAATGGCTAAAATTCCAGTTGAAATTTTTTCAAAGTCCCTTAAAAATTTTCCAATTTTTGTCCCAATTCTTCCCATTCCCATTGAAACTTTTCAAATCCCTCTCAAAATTGTTGAAATTCTCTTGAAGCTTTTAAAATTCTCTCTAGAATTTTCAAAATCCATGGCCACATGTTTACAATTTCACGTCAAAAAATGGCTAAAATTCCAGTTGAAATTTTTTCAAAGTCCCTTAAAAATTTTCCAATTTTTGTCCCAATTCTTCCCATTCCCATTGAAACTTTTCAAATCCCTCTCAAAATTGTTGAAATTCTCTTGAAGCTTTTAAAATTTTCTCTAGAATCTTCAAAATCCACTTCATCATGTTTACAATTTCACGTCAAAAAATGGCTAAAATTCCAGTTGAAATTTTTTCAAAGTCCCTTAAAAATTTTCCAATTTTTGTCCCAATTCTTCCCATTCCCATTGAAACTTTTCAAATCCCTCTCAAAATTGTTGAAATTCTGTTGAAGCTTTTAAAATTCTCTCTAGAATTTTCAAAATCCATGTCCACATGTTTACAATTTCACGTCAAAAAATGGCTAAAATTCCAGTTGAAATTTTTTCAAAGTCCCTGAAAAATTTTCCAAATTTTGCCCCAATTCTTCCCATTCCCATTGAAACTTTTCAAATCCCTCTCAAAATTGTTGAAATTCTCTTGAAGCTTTTAAAATTCTCTCTAGAATTTTCAAAATCCACTTCCACATGTTTACAATTTCACGTCAAAAAATTGCTAAAATTCCAGTTGAAATTTTTTCAAAGTCCCTGAAAAATTTTCCAATTTTTGTCCCAATTCTTCCCATTCCCATTGAAACTTTTCAAATCCCTCTCAAAATTGTTGAAATTCTCTTGAAGCTTTTAAAATTCTCTCTAGAATTTTCAAAATCCATGGCCACATGTTTACAATTTCACGTCAAAAAATGGCTAAAATGCCAGTTGAAATTTTTTCAAAGTCCCTTAAAAATTTTCCAATTTTTGTCCCAATTCTTCCCATTCCCATTGAAACTTTTCAAATCCCTCTCAAAATTGTTGAAATTCTGTTGAAGCTTTTAAAATTCTCTCTAGAATTTTCAAAATCCACTTCCACATGTTTACAATTTCACGTCAAAAAATGGCTAAAATTCCAGTTGAAATTTTTTCAAAGTCCCTTATAAAATTTCCAATTTTTGTCCCAATTCTTCCCATTCCCATTGAAACTTTTCTAATCCCTCCCAAAATTGTTGAAATTCTGTTGAAGCTTTTAAAATTCTCTCTAGAATTTTCAAAATCCACTTCATCATGTTAACAATTTCACGTCAAAAAATTGCTAAAATTCCAGTTGAAATTTTTTCAAAGTCCCTGAAAAATTTTCCAATTTTTGTCCCAATTCTTCCCATTCCCATTGAAACTTTTCAAATCCCTCTCAAAATTGTTGAAATTCTCTTGAAGCTTTTAAAATTCTCTCTAGAATTTTCAAAATCCATGTCCACATGTTTACAATTTCACGTCAAAAAATGGCTAAAATTCCAGTTGAAATTTTTTCAAAGTCCCTGAAAAATTTTCCAATTTTTGTCCCAATTCTTCCCATTCCCATTGAAACTTTTCAAATCCCTCTCAAAATTGTTGAAATTCTCTTGAAGCTTTTAAAATTCTCTCTAGAATTTTTAAAATCCATGGCCACATGTTTACAATTTCACGTCAAAAAATGGCTAAAATTCCAGTTGAAATTTTTTCAAAGTCCCTTAAAAACTTTCCAATTTTTGTCCCAATTCTTCCCATTCCCATTGAAACTTTTCAAATCCCTCTCAAAATTGTGGAAATTCTCTTGAAGCTTTTAAAATTCTCTCTAGAATTTTCAAAATCCATGTCCACATGTTTACAATTTCACGTAAAAAATGGCTAAAATTCCAGTTGAAATTTTTTCAAAGTCCCTTAAAAACTTTCCAATTTTTGTCCCAATTCTTCCCACTCCCATTGAATCTTTTCAAATCCCTCTCAAAATTGTTGAAATTCTCTTGAAGCTTTTAAAATTCTCTCTAGAATTTTCAAAATCCATGGCCACATGTTTACAATTTCACGTCAAAAAATTGCTAAAATTCCAGTTGAAATTTTTTCAAAGTACCTTAAAAATTTTCCAATTTTTGTCCCAATTCTTCCCATTCCCATTGAAACTTTTCAAATCCCTCTCAAAATTGTTGAAATTCTCTTGAAGCTTTTAAAATTCTCTCTAGAATTTTCAAAATCCATGTCCACATGTTTACAATTTCACGTCAAAAAATGGCTAAAATGCCAGTTGAAATTTTTTCAAAGTCCCTTAAAAATTTTCCAATTTTTGTCCCAATTCTTCCCATTCCCATTGAAACTTTTCAAATCCCTCTCAAAATTGTTGAAATTCTCCTGAAGCTTTTAAAATTCTCTCTAGAATTTTCAAAATCCATGTCCACATTTTTACAATTTCACGTCAAAAAATGGCTAAAATTCCAGTTGAAATTTTTTCAAAGTCCCTTAAAAAATTTCCAATTTTTGTCCCAATTCTTCCCATTCCCATTGAAACTTTTCTAATCCCTCCCAAAATTGTTGAAATTCTGTTGAAGCTTTTAAAATTCTCTCTAGAATTTTCAAAATCCACTTCATCATGTTAACAATTTCACGTCAAAAAATTGCTAAAATTCCAGTTGAAATTTTTTCAAAGTCCCTTAAAAATTTTCCAATTTTTGTCCCAATTCTTCCCATTCCCATTGAAACTTTTCAAATCCCTCTCAAAATTGTTGAAATTCTGTTGAAGCTTTTAAAATTCTCTCTAGAATTTTCAAAATCCATGGCCACATGTTTACAATTTCACGTCAAAAAATGGCTAAAATTCCAGTTGAAATTTTTTCAAAGTCCCTTAAAAATTTTCCAATTTTTGTCCCAATTCTTCCCATTCCCATTGAAACTTTTCAAATCCCTCTCAAAATTGTTGAAATTCTCTTGAAGCTTTTAAAATTCTCTCTAGAATTTTCAAAATCCATGGCCACATGTTTACAATTTCACGTCAAAAAATGGCTAAAATTCCAGTTGAAATTTTTTCAAAGTCCCTTAAAAATTTTCCAATTTTTGTCCCAATTCTTCCCATTCCCATTGAAACTTTTCAAATCCCTCTCAAAATTGTTGAAATTCTCTTGAAGCTTTTAAAATTCTCTCTAGAATTTTCAAAATCCATGGCCACATGTTTACAATTTCACGTCAAAAAATGGCTAAAATTCCAGTTGAAATTTTTTCAAAGTCCCTTAAAAAATTTCCAATTTTTGTCCCAATTCTTCCCATTCCCATTGAAACTTTTCTAATCCCTCCCAAAATTGTTGAAATTCTGTTGAAGCTTTTAAAATTCTCTCTAGAATTTTCAAAATCCACTTCATCATGTTAACAATTTCACGTCAAAAAATGGCTAAAATTCCAGTTGAAATTTTTTCAAAGTCCCTTAAAAATTTTCCAATTTTTGTCCCAATTCTTCCCATTCCCATTGAAACTTTTCAAATCCCTCTCAAAATTGTTGAAATTCTGTTGAAGCTTTTAAAATTCTCTCTAGAATTTTCAAAATCCATGTCCACATGTTTACAATTTCACGTCAAAAAATGGCTAAAATTCCAGTTGAAATTTTTTCAAAGTCCCTGAAAAATTTTCCAATTTTTGTCCCAATTCTTCCCATTCCCATTGAAACTTTTCAAATCCCTCTCAAAATTGTTGAAATTCTCTTGAAGCTTTTAAAATTCTCTCTAGAATTTTCAAAATCCATGTCCACATGTTTACAATTTCACGTCAAAAAATGGCTAAAATGCCAGTTGAAATTTTTTCAAAGTCCCTTAAAAATTTTCCAATTTTTGTCCCAATTCTTCCCATTCCCATTGAAACTTTTCAAATCCCTCTCAAAATTGTTGAAATTGTCTTGAAGCTTTTAAAATTTTCTCTAGAATCTTCAAAATCCACTTCATCATGTTTACAATTTCACGTCAAAAAATGGCTAAAATTCCAGTTGAAATTTTTTCAAAGTCCCTGAAAAATTTTCCAATTTTTGTCCCAATTCTTCCCATTCCCATTGAAACTTTTCAAATCCCTCTCAAAATTGTTGAAATTCTCTTGAAGCTTTTAAAATTCTCTCTAGAATTTTCAAAATCCATGTCCACATGTTTACAATTTCACGTCAAAAACTGGCTAAAATTCCAGTTGAAATTTTTTCAAAGTCCCTGAAAAATTTTCCAAATTTTGCCCCAATTCTTCCCATTCCCATTGAAACTTTTCAAATCCCTCTCAAAATTGTTGAAATTCTCTTGAAGCTTTTAAAATTCTCTCTAGAATTTTCAAAATCCACTTCCACATGTTTACAATTTCACGTCAAAAAATTGCTAAAGTTCCAGTTGAAATTTTTTCAAAGTCCCTGAAAAATTTTCCAATTTTTGTCCCAATTCTTCCCATTCCCATTGAAACTTTTCAAATCCCTCTCAAAATTGTTGAAATTCTGTTGAAGCTTTTAAAATTCTCTCTAGAATTTTCAAAATCCATGGCCACATGTTTACAATTTCACGTCAAAAAATGGCTAAAATTCCAGTTGAAATTTTTTCAAAGTCCCTTAAAAATTTTCCAATTTTTGTCCCAATTCTTCCCATTCCCATTGAAACTTTTCAAATCCCTCTCAAAATTGTTGAAATTCTGTTGAAGCTTTTAAAATTCTCTCTAGAATTTTCAAAATCCATGTCCACATGTTTACAATTTCACGTCAAAAAATGGCTAAAATTCCAGTTGAAATTTTTTCAAAGTCCCTTATAAAATTTCCAAATTTTGTCCCAATTCTTCCCATTCCCATTGAAACTTTTCAAATCCCTCCCAAAATTGTTGAAATTCTGTTGAAGCTTTTAAAATTCTCTCTAGAATTTTCAAAATCCACTTCATCATGTTAACAATTTCACGTCAAAAAATTGCTAAAATTCCAGTTGAAATTTTTTCAAAGTCCCTGAAAAATTTTCCAATTTTTGTCCCAATTCTTCCCATTCCCATTGAAACTTTTCAAATCCCTCTCAAAATTGTTGAAATTCTCTTGAAGCTTTTAAAATTCTCTCTAGAATTTTCAAAATCCATGTCCACATGTTTACAATTTCACGTCAAAAAATGGCTAAAATTCCAGTTGAAATTTTTTCAAAGTCCCTGAAAAATTTTCCAATTTTTGTCCCAATTCTTCCCATTCCCATTGAAACTTTTCAAATCCCTCTCAAAATTGTTGAAATTCTCTTGAAGCTTTTAAAATTCTCTCTAGAATTTTCAAAATCCATGGCCACATGTTTACAATTTCACGTCAAAAAATTGCTAAAATTCCAGTTGAAATTTTTTCAAAGTACCTTAAAAATTTTCCAATTTTTGTCCCAATTCTTCCCATTCCCATTGAAACTTTTCAAATCCCTCTCAAAATTGTTGAAATTCTCTTGAAGCTTTTAAAATTCTCTCTAGAATTTTCAAAATCCATGGCCACATGTTTACAATTTCACGTCAAAAAATGGCTAAAATGCCAGTTGAAATTTTTTCAAAGTCCCTTAAAAATTTTCCAATTTTTGTCCCAATTCTTCCCATTCCCATTGAAACTTTTCAAATCCCTCTCAAAATTGTTGAAATTCTCCTGAAGCTTTTAAAATTCTCTCTAGAATTTTCAAAATCCATGTCCACATTTTTACAATTTCACGTCAAAAAATGGCTAAAATTCCAGTTGAAATTTTTTCAAAGTCCCTTAAAAAATTTCCAATTTTTGTCCCAATTCTTCCCATTCCCATTGAAACTTTTCTAATCCCTCCCAAAATTGTTGAAATTCTGTTGAAGCTTTTAAAATTCTCTCTAGAATTTTCAAAATCCACTTCATCATGTTAACAATTTCACGTCAAAAAATTGCTAAAATTCCAGTTGAAATTTTTTCAAAGTCCCTTAAAAATTTTCCAATTTTTGTCCCAATTCTTCCCATTCCCATTGAAACTTTTCAAATCCCTCTCAAAATTGTGGAAATTCTCTTGAAGCTTTTAAAATTCTCTCTAGAATTTTCAAAATCCATGTCCACATGTTTACAATTTCACGTCAAAAAATGCTAAAATTCCAGTTGAAATTTTTTCAAAGTCCCTGAAAAATTTTCCAATTTTTGTCCCAATTCTTCCCATTCCCATTGAAACTTTTCAAATCCCTCTCAAAATTGTTGAAATTCTCTTGAAGCTTTTAAAATTCTCTCTAGAATTTTCAAAATCCATGGCCACATGTTTACAATTTCACGTCAAAAAATGGCTAAAATTCCAGTTGAAATTTTTTCAAAGTCCCTTAAAAATTTTCCAATTTTTGTCCCAATTCTTCCCATTCCCATTGAAACTTTTCAAATCCCTCTCAAAATTGTTGAAATTCTCTTGAAGCTTTTAAAATTCTCTCTAGAATTTTCAAAATCCATGTCCACATGTTTACAATTTCACGTCAAAAAATGGCTAAAATTCCAGTTGAAATTTTTTCAAAGTCCCTTAAAAAATTTCCAATTTTTGTCCCAATTCTTCCCATTCCCATTGAATCTTTTCTAATCCCTCCCAAAATTGTTGAAATTCTGTTGAAGCTTTTAAAATTCTCTCTAGAATTTTCAAAATCCACTTCATCATGTTAACAATTTCACGTCAAAAAATGGCTAAAATTCCAGTTGAAATTTTTTCAAAGTCCCTTAAAAATTTTCCAATTTTTGTCCCAATTCTTCCCATTCCCATTGAAACTTTTCAAATCCCTCTCAAAATTGTTGAAATTCTGTTGAAGCTTTTAAAATTCTCTCTAGAATTTTCAAAATCCATGTCCACATGTTTACAATTTCACGTCAAAAAATGGCTAAAATTCCAGTTGAAATTTTTTCAAAGTCCCTGAAAAATTTTCCAATTTTTGTCCCAATTCTTCCCATTCCCATTGAAACTTTTCAAATCCCTCTCAAAATTGTTGAAATTCTCTTGAAGCTTTTAAAATTCTCTCTAGAATTTTCAAAATCCATGGCCACATGTTTACAATTTCACGTCAAAAAACGGCTAAAATTCCAGTTGAAATTTTTTCAAAGTCCCTGAAAAATTTTCCAATTTTTGTCCCAATTCTTCCCATTCCCATTGAAACTTTTCAAATCCCTCTCAAAATTGTTGAAATTCTCTTGAAGCTTTTAAAATTTTCTCTAGAATCTTCAAAATCCACTTCATCATGTTTACAATTTCACGTCAAAAAATGGCTAAAATTCCAGTTGAAATTTTTTCAAAGTCCCTTAAAAATTTTCCAATTTTTGTCCCAATTCTTCCCATTCCCATTGAAACTTTTCAAATCCCTCTCAAAATTGTTGAAATTCTCTTGAAGCTTTTAAAATTCTCTCTAGAATTTTCAAAATCCATGTCCACATGTTTACAATTTCACGTCAAAAACTGGCTAAAATTCCAGTTGAAATTTTTTCAAAGTCCCTGAAAAATTTTCCAAATTTTGCCCCAATTCTTCCCATTCCCATTGAAACTTTTCAAATCCCTCTCAAAATTGTTGAAATTCTCTTGAAGCTTTTAAAATTCTCTCTAGAATTTTCAAAATCCACTTCCACATGTTTACAATTTCACGTCAAAAAATTGCTAAAATTCCAGTTGAAATTTTTTCAAAGTCCCTGAAAAATTTTCCAATTTTTGTCCCAATTCTTCCCATTCCCATTGAAACTTTTCAAATCCCTCTCAAAATTGTTGAAATTCTGTTGAAGCTTTTAAAATTCTCTCTAGAATTTTCAAAATCCATGGCCACATGTTTACAATTTCACGTCAAAAAATGGCTAAAATTCCAGTTGAAATTTTTTCAAAGTCCCTTAAAAACTTTCCAATTTTTGTCCCACTTCTTCCCATTCCCATTGAAACTTTTCAAATCCCTCTCAAAATTGTTGAAATTCTGTTGAAGCTTTTAAAATTCTCTCTAGAATTTTCAAAATCCATGTCCACATGTTTACAATTTCATGTCAAAAAATGGCTAAAATTCCAGTTGAAATATTTTCAAAGTCCCTTAAAAATTTTCCCATTTTTGTCCCAATTCTTCCCATTCCCATTGAAACTTTTCAAATCCCTCTCAAAATTGTGGAAATTCTCTTGAAGCTTTTAAAATTCTCTCTAGAATTTTCAAAATCCATGGCCACATGTTTACAATTTCACGTCAAAAAATGGCTAAAATTCCAGTTGAAATTTTTTCAAAGTCCCTTAAAAATTTTCCAATTTTTGTCCCAATTCTTCCCATTCCCATTGAAACTTTTCAAATCCCTCTCAAAATTGTTGAAATTCTGTTGAAGCTTTTAAAATTCTCTCTAGAATTTTCAAAATCCATGTCCACATGTTTACAATTTCACGTCAAAAAATGGCTAAAATTCCAGTTGAAATTTTTTCAAAGTCCCTTAAAAATTTTCCAATTTTTGTCCCAATTCTTCCCATTCCCATTGAAACTTTTCAAATCCCTCTCAAAATTGTTGAAGTTCTCCTGAAGCTTTTAAAATTCTCTCTAGAATTTTCAAAATCCATGTCCACATGTTTACAATTTCACGTCAAAAAATGGCTAAAATTCCAGTTGAAATTTTTTCAAAGTCCCTGAAAAATTTTCCAATTTTTGCCCCAATTCTTCCCATTCCCATTGAAACTTTTCAAATCCCTCTCAAAATTGTTGAAATTCTCTTGAAGCTTTTAAAATTCTCTCTAGAATTTTCAAAATCCACTTCCACATGTTTACAATTTCACGTCAAAAAATTGCTAAAATTCCAGTTGAAATTTTTTCAAAGTCCCTTAAAAATTTTCCAATTTTTGTCCCAATTCTTCCCATTCCCATTGAAACTTTTCAAATCCCTCTCAAAATTGTTGAAATTCTGTTGAAGCTTTTAAAATTCTCTCTAGAATTTTCAAAGTCCATGGCCACATGTTTACAATTTCACGTCAAAAAATGGCTAAAATTCCAGTTGAAATTTTTTCAAAGTCCCTTAAAAATTTTCCAATTTTTGTCCCAATTCTTCCCATTCCCATTGAAACTTTTCAAATCCCTCTCAAAATTGTTGAAATTCTCTTGAAGCTTTTAAAATTCTCTCTAGAATTTTCAAAATCCATGTCCACATGTTTACAATTTCACGTCAAAAAATGGCTAAAATTCCAGTTGAAATTTTTTCAAAGTCCCTTAAAAATTTTCCAATTTTTGTCCCAATTCTTCCCATTCCCATTGAAACTTTTCAAATCCCTCTCAAAATTGTTGAAATTCTCTTGAAGCTTTTAAAATTCTCTCTAGAATTTTCAAAATCCATGTCCACATGTTTACAATTTCACGTCAAAAAATGGCTAAAATGCCAGTTGAAATTTTTTCAAAGTCCCTTCAAAATTTTCCAATTTTTGTCCCAATTCTTCCCATTCCCATTGAAACTTTTCAAATCCCTCTCAAAATTGTGGAAATTCTGTTGAAGCTTTTAAAATTCTCTCTACAATTTTCAAAATCCATGTCCACATGTTTACAATTTCACGTCAAAAAATGGCTAAAATGCCAGTTGAAATTTTTTCAAAGTCCCTTAAAAATTTTCCAATTTTTGTCCCAATTCTTCCCATTCCCATTGAAACTTTTCAAATCCCTCTCAAAATTGTGGAAATTCTCTTGAAGCTTTTAAAATTCTCTCTAGAATTTTCAAAATCCATGTCCACATGTTTACAATTTCACGTCAAAAAATGGCTAAAATTCCAGTTGAAATTTTTTCAAAGTCCCTTAAAAATTTTCCCATTTTTGTCCCAATTCTTCCCATTCCCATTGAAACTTTTCAAATCCCTCTCAAAATTGTTGAAATTCTCTAGAAGCTTTTAAAATTCTCTCTAGAATTTTCAAAATCCATGTCCACATGTTTACAATTTCACGTCAAAAAATGGCTAAAATGCCAGTTGAAATTTTTTCAAAGTCCCTGAAAAATTTTCCAATTTTTGTCCCAATTCTTCCCATTCCCATTGAAACTTTTCAAATCCCTCTCAAAATTGTTGAAATTCTGTTGAAGCTTTTAAAATTCTCTCTAGAATTTTCAAAGTCCATGGCCACATGTTTACAATTTCACGTCAAAAAATGGCTAAAATTCCAGTTGAAATTTTTTCAAAGTCCCTGAAAATTTTCCAATTTTTGTCCCAATTCTTCCCATTCCCATTGAAACTTTTCAAATCCCTCTCAAAATTGTTGAAATTCTCTTGAAGCTTTTAAAATTCTCTCTAGAATTTTCAAAATCCATGGCCACATGTTTACAATTTCACGTCAAAAAATGGCTAAAATTCCAGTTGAAATTTTTTCAAAGTCCCTTAAAAATTTTCCAATTTTTGTCCCAATTCTTCCCATTCCCATTGAAACTTTTCAAATCCCTCTCAAAATTGTTGAAATTCTCTTGAAGCTTTTAAAATTCTCTCTAGAATTTTCAAAATCCATGTCCACATGTTTACAATTTCACGTCAAAAATGGCTAAAATGCCAGTTGAAATTTTTTCAAAGTCTCTTAAAAATTTTCCAATTTTTGTCCCAATTCTTCCCATTCCCATTGAAACTTTTCAAATCCCTCTCAAAATTGTGGAAATTCTGTTGAAGCTTTTAAAATTCTCTCTAGAATTTTCAAAATCCATGGCCACATGTTTACAATTTCACGTCAAAAAATGGCTAAAATGCCAGTTGAAATTTTTTCAAAGTCCCTGAAAAATTTTCCAATTTTTGTCCCAATTCTTCCCATTCCCATTGAAACTTTTCAAATCCCTCTCAAAATTGTGGAAATTCTCTTGAAGCTTTTAAAATTCTCTCTAGAATTTTCAAAATCCATGGCCACATGTTTACAATTTCACGTCAAAAAATGGCTAAAATGCCAGTTGAAATTTTTTCAAAGTCCCTGAAAAATTTTCCAATTTTTGTCCCAATTCTTCCCATTCCCATTGAAACTTTTCAAATCCCTCTCAAAATTGTTGAAATTCTGTTGAAGCTTTTAAAATTCTCTCTAGAATTTTCAAAATCCATGTCCACATGTTTACAATTTCACGTCAAAAAATGGCTAAAATGCCAGTTGAAATTTTTTCAAAGTCCCTTAAAAATTTTCCAATTTTTGTCCCAATTCTTCCCATTCCCATTGAAACTTTTCAAATCCCTCTCAAAATTGTTGAAATTCTCTTGAAGCTTTTAAAATTCTCTCTAGAATTTTCAAAATCCATGTCCACATGTTTACAATTTCACGTCAAAAAATGGCTAAAATTCCAGTTGAAATTTTTTCAAAGTCCCTTAAAAATTTTCCAATTTTTGCCCCAATTCTTCCCATTCCCATTGAAACTTTTCAAATCCCTCTCAAAATTGTTGAAATTCTCTTGAAGCTTTTAAAATTCTCTCTAGAATTTTCAAAATCCACTTCCACATGTTTACAATTTCACGTCAAAAAATTGCTAAAATTCCAGTTGAAATTTTTTCAAAGTCCCTGAAAAATTTTCCAATTTTTGTCCCAATTCTTCCCATTCCCATTGAAACTTTTCAAATCCCTCTCAAAATTGTTGAAATTCTGTTGAAGCTTTTAAAATTCTCTCTAGAATTTTCAAAGTCCATGGCCACATGTTTACAATTTCACGTCAAAAAATGGCTAAAATTCCAGTTGAAATTTTTTCAAAGTCCCTTAAAAATTTTCCAATTTTTGTCCCAATTCTTCCCATTCCCATTGAAACTTTTCAAATCCCTCTCAAAATTGTTGAAATTCTGTTGAAGCTTTTAAAATTCTCTCTAGAATTTTCAAAATCCATGTCCACATGTTTACATTTCACGTCAAAAAATGGCTAAAATTCCAGTTGAAATTTTTTCAAAGTCCCTGAAAAATTTTCCAATTTTTGTCCCAATTCTTCCCATTCCCATTGAAACTTTTCAAATCCCTCTCAAAATTGTTGAAATTCTCTTGAAGCTTTTAAAATTCTCTCTAGAATTTTCAAAATCCATGTCCACATGTTTACAATTTCACGTCAAAAAATGGCTAAAATGCCAGTTGAAATTTTTTCAAAGTCCCTGAAAAATTTTCCAATTTTTGTCCCAATTCTTCCCATTCCCATTGAAACTTTTCAAATCCCTCTCAAAATTGTGGAAATTCTCTTGAAGCTTTTAAAATTCTCTCTAGAATTTTCAAAATCCATGGCCACATGTTTACAATTTCACGTCAAAAAATGGCTAAAATGCCAGTTGAAATTTTTTCAAAGTCCCTTAAAAATTTTCCAATTTTTGTCCCAATTCTTCCCATTCCCATTGAAACTTTTCAAATCCCTCTCAAAATTGTTGAAATTCTCTTGAAGCTTTTAAAATTCTCTCTAGAATTTTCAAAATCCATGTCCACATGTTTACAATTTCACGTCAAAAAATGGCTAAAATTCCAGTTGAAATTTTTTCAAAGTCCCTTAAAAATTTTCCAATTTTTGTCCCAATTCTTCCCATTCCCATTGAAACTTTTCAAATCCCTCTCAAAATTGTTGAAATTCTGTTGAAGCTTTTAAAATTCTCTCTAGAATTTTCAAAATCCATGTCCACATGTTTACAATTTCACGTCAAAAAATGGCTAAAATTCCAGTTGAAATTTTTTCAAAGTCCCTTAAAAATTTTCCAATTTTTGTCCCAATTCTTCCCATTCCCATTGAAACTTTTCAAATCCCTCTCAAAATTGTTGAAATTTCTCTTGAAGCTTTTAAAATTCTCTCTAGAATTTTCAAAATCCATGTCCACATGTTTACAATTTCACGTCAAAAAATGGCTAAAATTCCAGTTGAAATTTTTTCAAAGTCCCTTAAAAATTTTCCAATTTTTGTCCCAATTCTTCCCATTCCCATTGAAACTTTTCAAATCCCTCTCAAAATTGTTGAAATTCTCTTGAAGCTTTTAAAATTCTCTCTAGAATTTTCAAAATCCATGGCCACATGTTTACAATTTCACGTCAAAAAATGGCTAAAATGCCAGTTGAAATTTTTTCAAAGTCCCTTCAAAATTTTCCAATTTTTGTCCCAATTCTTCCCATTCCCATTGAAACTTTTCAAATCCCTCTCAAAATTGTTGAAATTCTGTTGAAGCTTTTAAAATTCTCTCTAGAATTTTCAAAATCCATGTCCACATGTTTACAATTTCACGTCAAAAAATGGCTAAAATTCCAGTTGAAATTTTTTCAAAGTCCCTTAAAAATTTTCCAATTTTTGTCCCAATTCTTCCCATTCCCATTGAAACTTTTCAAATCCCTCTCAAAATTGTGGAAATTCTCTTGAAGCTTTTAAAATTCTCTCTAGAATTTTCAAAATCCATGTCCACATGTTTACAATTTCACGTCAAAAAATGGCTAAAATTCCAGTTGAAATTTTTTCAAAGTCCCTGAAAAATTTTCCAATTTTTGCCCCAATTCTTCCCATTCCCATTGAAACTTTTCAAATCCCTCTCAAAATTGTTGAAATTCTGTTGAAGCTTTTAAAATTCTCTCTAGAATTTTCAAAATCCATGTCCACATGTTTACAATTTCACGTCAAAAAATGGCTAAAATTCCAGTTGAAATTTTTTCCAAGTCCCTTAAAAATTTTCCAATTTTTGTCCCAATTCTTCCCATTCCCATTGAAACTTTTCAAATCCCTCTCAAAATTGTTGAAATTCTGTTGAAGCTTTTAAAATTCTCTCTAGAATTTTCAAAATCCATGTCCACATGTTTACAATTTCACGTCAAAAAATGGCTAAAATTCCAGTTGAAATTTTTTCAAAGTCCCTTAAAAATTTTCCAATTTTTGTCCCAATTCTTCCCATTCCCATTGAAACTTTTCAAATCCCTCTCAAAATTGTTGAAATTCTCTTGAAGCTTTTAAAATTCTCTCTAGAATTTTCAAAATCCATGTCCACATGTTTACAATTTCACGTCAAAAAATGGCTAAAATTCCAGTTGAAATTTTTTCAAAGTCCCTTAGAAATTTTCCAATTTTCGTCCCAATTCTTCCCATTCCCATTGAAACTTTTCAAATCCCTCTCAAAATTGTTGAAATTCTGTTGAAGCTTTTAAAATTCTCTCTAGAATTTTCAAAATCCATGTCCACATGTTTACAATTTCACGTCAAAAAATGGCTAAAATGCCAGTTGAAATTTTTTCAAAGTCCCTTCAAAATTTTCCAATTTTCGTCCCAATTCTTCCCATTCCCATTGAAACTTTTCAAATCCCTCTCAAAATTGTGGAAATTCTCTTGAAGCTTTTAAAATTCTCTCTAGAATTTTCAAAATCCACTTCAACATGTTTACAATTTCACGTCAAAAAATGGCTAAAATGCCAGTTGAAATTTTTTCAAAGTCCCTTAAAAATTTTCCAATTTTTGTCCCAATTCTTCCCATTCCCATTGAATCTTTTCAAATCCCTCTCAAAATTGTTGAAATTCTGTTGAAGCTTTTAAAATTCTCTCTAGAATTTTCAAAATCCATGGCCACATGTTTACAATTTCACGTCAAAAAATGGCTAAAATTCCAGTTGAAATTTTTTCAAAGTCCCTTAAAAATTTTCCAATTTTTGTCCCAATTCTTCCCATTCCCATTGAAACTTTTCAAATCCCTCTCAAAATTGTTGAAATTCTGTTGAAGCTTTTATAATTCTCTCTAGAATTTTCAAAATCCATGTCCACATGTTTACAATTTCACGTCAAAAAATGGCTAAAATTCCAGTTGAAATTTTTTCAAAGTCCCTTAAAAATTTTCCAATTTTTGTCCCAATTCTTCCCATTCCCATTGAAACTTTTCAAATCCCTCTCAAAATTGTTGAAATTCTCTTGAAGCTTTTAAAATTCTCTCTAGAATTTTCAAAATCCATGGCCACATGTTTACAATTTCACGTCAAAAAATGGCTAAAATGCCAGTTGAAATTTTTTCAAAGTCCCTTCAAAATTTTCCAATTTTTGTCCCAATTCTTCCCATTCCCATTGAAACTTTTCAAATCCCTCTCAAAATTGTTGAAATTCTGTTGAAGCTTTTAAAATTCTCTCTAGAATTTTCAAAATCCATGGCCACATGTTTACAATTTCACGTCAAAAAATGGCTAAAATTCCAGTTGAAATTTTTTCAAAGTCCCTTAAAAATTTTCCAATTTTTGTCCCAATTCTTCCCATTCCCATTGAAACTTTTCAAATCCCTCTCAAAATTGTTGAAATTCTGTTGAAGCTTTTATAATTCTCTCTAGAATTTTCAAAATCCATGTCCACATGTTTACAATTTCACGTCAAAAAATGGCTAAAATTCCAGTTGAAATTTTTTCAAAGTCCCTTAAAAATTTTCCAATTTTTGTCCCAATTCTTCCCATTCCCATTGAAACTTTTCAAATCCCTCTCAAAATTGTTGAAATTCTGTTGAAGCTTTTAAAATTCTCTCTAGAATTTTCAAAATCCATGTCCACATGTTTACAATTTCACGTCAAAAAATGGCTAAAATTCCAGTTGAAATTTTTTCAAAGTCCCTTAAAAATTTTCCAATTTTTGTCCCAATTCTTCCCATTCCCATTGAAACTTTTCAAATCCCTCTCAAAATTGTTGAAATTCTGTTGAAGCTTTTAAAATTCTCTCTAGAATTTTCAAAATCCACTTCCACATGTTTACAATTTCACGTCAAAAAATGGCTAAAATTCCAGTTGAAATTTTTTCAAAGTCCCTTAAAAATTTTCCAATTTTTGTCCCAATTCTTCCCATTCCCATTGAAACTTTTCAAATCCCTCTCAAAATTGTGGAAATTCTCTTGAAGCTTTTAAAATTCTCTCTAGAATTTTCAAAATCCATGTCCACATGTTTACAATTTCACGTCAAAAAATGGCTAAAATTCCAGTTGAAATTTTTTCAAAGTCCCTTAAAAATTTTCCAATTTTTGTCCCAATTCTTCCCATTCCCATTGAAACTTTTCAAATCCCTCTCAAAATTGTTGAAATTCTGTTGAAGCTTTTAAAATTCTCTCTAGAATTTTCAAAATCCATGTCCACATGTTTACAATTTCACGTCAAAAAATGGCTAAAATTCCAGTTGCAATTTTTTCAAAGTCCCTTCAAAATTTTCCAATTTTCGTCCCAATTCTTCCCATTCCCATTGAAACTTTTCAAATCCCTCTCAAAATTGTTGAAATTCTGTTGAAGCTTTTAAAATTCTCTCTAGAATTTTCAAAATCCATGGCCACATGTTTACAATTTCACGTCAAAAAATGGCTAAAATTCCAGTTGCAATTTTTTCAAAGTCCCTTCAAAATTTCCAATTTTTGTCCCAATTCTTCCCATTCCCATTGAAACTTTTCAAATCCCTCTCAAAATTGTGGAAATTCTCTTGAAGCTTTTAAAATTCTCTCTAGAATTTTCAAAATCCACTTCAACATGTTTACAATTTCACGTCAAAAAATGGCTAAAATTCCAGTTGAAATTTTTTCAAAGTCCCTTAAAAATTTTCCAA
This sequence comes from Streptopelia decaocto, assembly GCF_964273445.1. Taxonomy (NCBI): domain Eukaryota; kingdom Metazoa; phylum Chordata; class Aves; order Columbiformes; family Columbidae; genus Streptopelia; species Streptopelia decaocto. The sequence continues at coordinate 97,743 of NW_028116830.1, forward strand.
TTTTTGTCCCAATTCTTCCCATTCCCATTGAAACTTTTCAAATCCCTCTCAAAATTGTTGAAATTCTGTTGAAGCTTTTAAAATTCTCTCTAGAATTTTCAAAATCCATGTCCACATGTTTACAATTTCACGTCAAAAAATGGCTAAAATTCCAGTTGAAATTTTTTCAAAGTCCCTTAAAAATTTTCCAATTTTTGTCCCAATTCTTCCCATTCCCATTGAAACTTTTCAAATCCCTCTCAAAATTGTTGAAATTCTGTTGAAGCTTTTAAAATTCTCTCTAGAATTTTCAAAATCCATGTCCACATGTTTACAATTTCACGTCAAAAAATGGCTAAAATTCCAGTTGAAATTTTTTCAAAGTCCCTTAAAAATTTTCCAATTTTTGTCCCAATTCTTCCCATTCCCATTGAAACTTTTCAAATCCCTCTCAAAATTGTTGAAATTCTCTTGAAGCTTTTAAAATTCTCTCTAGAATTTTCAAAATCCATGGCCACATGTTTACAATTTCACGTCAAAAAATGGCTAAAATTCCAGTTGAAATTTTTTCAAAGTCCCTGAAAAATTTTCCAATTTTTGTCCCAATTCTTCCCATTCCCATTGAAACTTTTCAAATCCCTCTCAAAATTGTTGAAATTCTGTTGAAGCTTTTAAAATTCTCTCTAGAATTTTCAAAATCCATGTCCACATGTTTACAATTTCACGTCAAAAAATGGCTAAAATTCCAGTTGAAATTTTTTCAAAGTCCCTTAAAAATTTTCCAATTTTTGTCCCAATTCTTCCCATTCCCATTGAAACTTTTCAAATCCCTCTCAAAATTGTTGAAATTCTCTTGAAGCTTTTAAAATTCTCTCTAGAATTTTCAAAATCCATGTCCACATGATTACAATTTCACGTCAAAAAATGGCTAAAATTCCAGTTGAAATTTTTTCAAAGTCCCTGAAAAATTTTCCAATTTTTGCCCCAATTCTTCCCATTCCCATTGAAACTTTTCAAATCCCTCTCAAAATTGTTGAAATTCTCTTGAAGCTTTTAAAATTCTCTCTAGAATTTTCAAAATCCACTTCCACATGTTTACAATTTCACGTCAAAAAATTGCTAAAATTCCAGTTGAAATTTTTTCAAAGTCCCTTAAAAATTTTCCAATTTTTGTCCCAATTCTTCCCATTCCCATTGAAACTTTTCAAATCCCTCTCAAAATTGTTGAAATTCTGTTGAAGCTTTTAAAATTCTCTCTAGAATTTTCAAAATCCATGGCCACATGTTTACAATTTCACGTCAAAAAATGGCTAAAATTCCAGTTGAAATTTTTTCGAAGTCCCTGAAAAATTTTCCAATTTTTGTCCCAATTCTTCCCATTCCCATTGAAACTTTTCAAATCCCTCTCAAAATTGTGGAAATTCTGTTGAAGCTTTTAAAATTCTCTCTAGAATTTTCAAAATCCATGTCCACATGTTTACAATTTCACGTCAAAAAATGGCTAAAATTCCAGCTGAAATTTTTTCAAAGTCCCTGAAAAATTTTCCAATTTTCGTCCCAATTCTTCCCATTCCCATTGAAACTTTTCAAATCCCTCTCAAAATTGTGGAAATTCTCTTGAAGCTTTTAAAATTCTCTCTAGAATTTTCAAAATCCATGTCCACATGTTTACAATTTCACGTCAAAAAATAACTAAAATTCCAGTTGAAATTTTTTCCAAGTCCCTTAAAAATTTTCCAATTTTTGTCCCAATTCTTCCCATTCCCATTGAAACTTTTCAAATCCCTCCCAAAATTGTTGAAATTCTCTTGAAGCTTTTAAAATTCTCTCTAGAATTTTCAAAATCCATGTCCACATGTTTACAATTTCACGTCAAAAAATGGCTAAAATTCCAGTTGAAATTTTTTCAAAGTCCCTTAAATATTTTCCAATTTTTGTCCCAATTCTTCCCATTCCCATTGAAACTTTTCAAATCCCTCTCAAAATTGTTGAAATTCTCTTGAAGCTTTTAAAATTCTCTCTAGAATTTTCAAAATCCATGGCCACATGTTTACAATTTCACGTCAAAAAATGGCTAAAATTCCAGTTGAAATTTTTTCAAAGTCCCTGAAAAATTTTCCAATTTTTGTCCCAATTCTTCCCATTCCCATTGAAACTTTTCAAATCCCTCTCAAAATTGTTGAAATTCTGTTGAAGCTTTTAAAATTCTCTCTAGAATTTTCAAAATCCATGTCCACATGTTTACAATTTCACGTCAAAAAATGGCTAAAATTCCAGTTGCAATTTTTTCAAAGTCCCTTCAAAATTTTCCAATTTCGTCCCAATTCTTCCCATTCCCATTGAAACTTTTCAAATCCCTCTCAAAATTGTTGAAATTCTGTTGAAGCTTTTAAAATTCTCTCTAGAATTTTCAAAATCCATGTCCACATGTTTACAATTTCACGTCAAAAAATGGCTAAAATTCCAGTTGCAATTTTTTCAAAGTCCCTTAAAAATTTTCCAATTTTTGTCCCAATTCTTCCCATTCCCATTGAAACTTTTCAAATCCCTCTCAAAATTGTGGAAATTCTCTTGAAGCTTTTAAAATTCTCTCTAGAATTTTCAAAATCCACTTCAACATGTTTACAATTTCACGTCAAAAAATGGCTAAAATGCCAGTTGAAATTTTTTCAAAGTCCCTTAAAAATTTTCCAATTTTTGTCCCAATTCTTCCCATTCCCATTGAATCTTTTCAAATCCCTCTCAAAATTGTTGAAATTCTGTTGAAGCTTTTAAAATTCTCTCTAGAATTTTCAAAATCCATGGCCACATGTTTACAATTTCACGTCAAAAAATGGCTAAAATTCCAGTTGAAATTTTTTCAAAGTCCCTTAAAAATTTTCCAATTTTTGTCCCAATTCTTCCCATTCCCATTGAAACTTTTCAAATCCCTCTCAAAATTGTGGAAATTCTCTTGAAGCTTTTAAAATTCTCTCTAGAATTTTCAAAATCCATGTCCACATGTTTACAATTTCACGTCAAAAAATGGCTAAAATTCCAGTTGAAATTTTTTCAAAGTCCCTTAAAAATTTTCCAATTTTTGTCCCAATTCTTCCCATTCCCATTGAAACTTTTCAAATCCCTCTCAAAATTGTTGAAATTCTCTTGAAGCTTTTAAAATTCTCTCTAGAATTTTCAAAATCCACTTCAACATGTTTACAATTTCACGTCAAAAAATGGCTAAAATTCCAGTTGAAATTTTTTCAAAGTCCCTTAAAAATTTTCCAATTTTTGTCCCAATTCTTCCCATTCCCATTGAAACTTTTCAAATCCCTCTCAAAATTGTTGAAATTCTGTTGAAGCTTTTAAAATTCTCTCTAGAATTTTCAAAATCCATGTCCACATGTTTACAATTTCACGTCAAAAAATGGCTAAAATTCCAGTTGAAATTTTTTCAAAGTCCCTTCAAAATTTTCCAATTTTTGTCCCAATTCTTCCCATTCCCATTGAAACTTTTCAAATCCCTCTCAAAATTGTTGAAATTCTGTTGAAGCTTTTAAAATTCTCTCTAGAATTTTCAAAATCCATGTCCACATGTTTACAATTTCACGTCAAAAAATGGCTAAAATGCCAGTTGAAATTTTTTCAAAGTCCCTTAAAAATTTCCAATTTTTGTCCCAATTCTTCCCATTCCCATTGAAACTTTTCAAATCCCTCTCAAAATTGTGGAAATTCTGTTGAAGCTTTTATAATTCTCTCTAGAATTTTCAAAATCCATGTCCACATGTTTACAATTTCACGTCAAAAAATGGCTAAAATTCCAGTTGAAATTTTTTCAAAGTCCCTTAAAAATTTTCCAATTTTTGTCCCAATTCTTCCCATTCCCATTGAAACTTTTCAAATCCCTCTCAAAATTGTTGAAATTCTCTTGAAGCTTTTAAAATTCTCTCTAGAATTTTCAAAATCCATGGCCACATGTTTACAATTTCACGTCAAAAAATGGCTAAAATTCCAGTTGAAATTTTTTCAAAGTCCCTGAAAAATTTTCCAATTTTTGCCCCAATTCTTCCCATTCCCATTGAAACTTTTCAAATCCCTCTCAAAATTGTGGAAATTCTCTTGAAGCTTTTAAAATTCTCTCTAGAATTTTCAAAATCCATGTCCACATGTTTACAATTTCACGTCAAAAAATAACTAAAATTCCAGTTGAAATTTTTTCCAAGTCCCTTAAAAATTTTCCAATTTTTGTCCCAATTCTTCCCATTCCCATTGAAACTTTTCAAATCCCTCTCAAAATTGTTGAAATTCTGTTGAAGCTTTTAAAATTCTCTCTAGAATTTTCAAAATCCATGTCCACATGTTTACAATTTCACGTCAAAAAATGGCTAAAATTCCAGTTGAAATTTTTCAAAGTCCCTTAAAAATTTTCCAATTTTTGTCCCAATTCTTCCCATTCCCATTGAAACTTTTCAAATCCCTCTCAAAATTGTTGAAATTCTCTTGAAGCTTTTAAAATTCTCTCTAGAATTTTCAAAATCCATGTCCACATGTTTACAATTTCACGTCAAAAAATGGCTAAAATTCCAGTTGAAATTTTTTCAAAGTCCCTTAGAAATTTTCCAATTTTCGTCCCAATTCTTCCCATTCCCATTGAAACTTTTCAAATCCCTCTCAAAATTGTTGAAATTCTGTTGAAGCTTTTAAAATTCTCTCTAGAATTTTCAAAATCCATGTCCACATGTTTACAATTTCACGTCAAAAAAATGGCTAAAATTCCAGTTGCAATTTTTTCAAAGTCCCTTCAAAATTTTCCAATTTTCGTCCCAATTCTTCCCATTCCCATTGAAACTTTTCAAATCCCTCTCAAAATTGTGGAAATTCTCTTGAAGCTTTTAAAATTCTCTCTAGAATTTTCAAAATCCACTTCAACATGTTTACAATTTCACGTCAAAAAATGGCTAAAATGCCAGTTGAAATTTTTTCAAAGTCCCTTAAAAATTTTCCAATTTTTGTCCCAATTCTTCCCATTCCCATTGAATCTTTTCAAATCCCTCTCAAAATTGTTGAAATTCTGTTGAAGCTTTTAAAATTCTCTCTAGAATTTTCAAAATCCATGGCCACATGTTTACAATTTCACGTCAAAAAATGGCTAAAATTCCAGTTGAAATTTTTTCAAAGTCCCTTAAAAATTTTCCAATTTTTGTCCCAATTCTTCCCATTCCCATTGAAACTTTTCAAATCCCTCTCAAAATTGTTGAAATTCTGTTGAAGCTTTTATAATTCTCTCTAGAATTTTCAAAATCCATGTCCACATGTTTACAATTTCACGTCAAAAAATGGCTAAAATTCCAGTTGAAATTTTTTCAAAGTCCCTTAAAAATTTTCCAATTTTTGTCCCAATTCTTCCCATTCCCATTGAAACTTTTCAAATCCCTCTCAAAATTGTTGAAATTCTCTTGAAGCTTTTAAAATTCTCTCTAGAATTTTCAAAATCCATGGCCACATGTTTACAATTTCACGTCAAAAAATGGCTAAAATGCCAGTTGAAATTTTTTCAAAGTCCCTTCAAAATTTTCCAATTTTTGTCCCAATTCTTCCCATTCCCATTGAAACTTTTCAAATCCCTCTCAAAATTGTTGAAATTCTGTTGAAGCTTTTAAAATTCTCTCTAGAATTTTCAAAATCCATGGCCACATGTTTACAATTTCACGTCAAAAAATGGCTAAAATTCCAGTTGAAATTTTTTCAAAGTCCCTTAAAAATTTTCCAATTTTTGTCCCAATTCTTCCCATTCCCATTGAAACTTTTCAAATCCCTCTCAAAATTGTTGAAATTCTGTTGAAGCTTTTATAATTCTCTCTAGAATTTTCAAAATCCATGTCCACATGTTTACAATTTCACGTCAAAAAATGGCTAAAATTCCAGTTGAAATTTTTTCAAAGTCCCTTAAAAATTTTCCAATTTTTGTCCCAATTCTTCCCATTCCCATTGAAACTTTTCAAATCCCTCTCAAAATTGTTGAAATTCTGTTGAAGCTTTTAAAATTCTCTCTAGAATTTTCAAAATCCATGTCCACATGTTTACAATTTCACGTCAAAAAATGGCTAAATTCCAGTTGAAATTTTTTTCAAAGTCCCTTAAAAATTTTCCAATTTTTGTCCCAATTCTTCCCATTCCCATTGAAACTTTTCAAATCCCTCTCAAAATTGTTGAAATTCTGTTGAAGCTTTTAAAATTCTCTCTAGAATTTTCAAAATCCACTTCCACATGTTTACAATTTCACGTCAAAAAATGGCTAAAATTCCAGTTGAAATTTTTTCAAAGTCCCTTAAATATTTTCCAATTTTTGTCCCAATTCTTCCCATTCCCATTGAAACTTTTCAAATCCCTCTCAAAATTGTGGAAATTCTCTTGAAGCTTTTAAAATTCTCTCTAGAATTTTCAAAATCCATGTCCACATGTTTACAATTTCACGTCAAAAAATGGCTAAAATTCCAGTTGAAATTTTTTCAAAGTCCCTTAAAAATTTTCCAATTTTTGTCCCAATTCTTCCCATTCCCATTGAAACTTTTCAAATCCCTCTCAAAATTGTTGAAATTCTGTTGAAGCTTTTAAAATTCTCTCTAGAATTTTCAAAATCCATGTCCACATGTTTACAATTTCACGTCAAAAAATGGCTAAAATTCCAGTTGAAATTTTTTCAAAGTCCCTGAAAAATTTTCCAATTTTTGTCCCAATTCTTCCCATTCCCATTGAAACTTTTCAAATCCCTCTCAAAATTGTTGAAATTCTGTTGAAGCTTTTAAAATTCTCTCTAGAATTTTCAAAATCCATGGCCACATGTTTACAATTTCACGTCAAAAAATGGCTAAAATTCCAGTTGCAATTTTTTCAAAGTCCCTTCAAAATTTTCCAATTTTGTCCCAATTCTTCCCATTCCCATTGAAACTTTTCAAATCCCTCTCAAAATTGTGGAAATTCTCTTGAAGCTTTTAAAATTCTCTCTAGAATTTTCAAAATCCACTTCAACATGTTTACAATTTCACGTCAAAAAATGGCTAAAATTCCAGTTGAAATTTTTTCAAAGTCCCTTAAAAATTTTCCAATTTTTGTCCCAATTCTTCCCATTCCCATTGAAACTTTTCAAATCCCTCTCAAAATTGTTGAAATTCCTGTTGAAGCTTTTAAAATTCTCTCTAGAATTTTCAAAATCCATGTCCACATGTTTACAATTTCACGTCAAAAAATGGCTAAAATTCCAGTTGAAATTTTTTCAAAGTCCCTTAAAAATTTTCCAATTTTTGTCCCAATTCTTCCCATTCCCATTGAAACTTTTCAAATCCCTCTCAAAATTGTTGAAATTCTGTTGAAGCTTTTAAAATTCTCTCTAGAATTTTCAAAATCCATGTCCACATGTTTACAATTTCACGTCAAAAAATGGCTAAAATTCCAGTTGAAATTTTTTCAAAGTCCCTGAAAAATTTTCCAATTTTTGTCCCAATTCTTCCCATTCCCATTGAAACTTTTCAAATCCCTCTCAAAATTGTTGAAATTCTCTTGAAGCTTTTAAAATTCTCTCTAGAATTTTCAAAATCCATGGCCACATGTTTACAATTTCACGTCAAAAAATGGCTAAAATTCCAGTTGAAATTTTTTCAAAGTCCCTGAAAAATTTTCCAATTTTTGTCCCAATTCTTCCCATTCCCATTGAAACTTTTCAAATCCCTCTCAAAATTGTTGAAATTCTGTTGAAGCTTTTAAAATTCTCTCTAGAATTTTCAAAATCCATGGCCACATGTTTACAATTTCACGTCAAAAAATGGCTAAAATTCCAGTTGAAATTTTTTCAAAGTCCCTTAAAAATTTTCCAATTTTTGTCCCAATTCTTCCCATTCCCATTGAAACTTTTCAAATCCCTCTCAAAATTGTTGAAATTCTCTTGAAGCTTTTAAAATTCTCTCTAGAATTTTCAAAATCCATGTCCACATGATTACAATTTCACGTCAAAAAATGGCTAAAATTCCAGTTGAAATTTTTTCAAAGTCCCTGAAAAATTTTCCAATTTTTGCCCCAATTCTTCCCATTCCCATTGAAACTTTTCAAATCCCTCTCAAAATTGTTGAAATTCTCTTGAAGCTTTTAAAATTCTCTCTAGAATTTTCAAAATCCACTTCCACATGTTTACAATTTCACGTCAAAAAATTGCTAAAATTCCAGTTGAAATTTTTTCAAAGTCCCTTAAAAATTTTCCAATTTTTGTCCCAATTCTTCCCATTCCCATTGAAACTTTTCAAATCCCTCTCAAAATTGTTGAAATTCTGTTGAAGCTTTTAAAATTCTCTCTAGAATTTTCAAAATCCATGGCCACATGTTTACAATTTCACGTCAAAAAATGGCTAAAATTCCAGTTGAAATTTTTTCGAAGTCCCTGAAAAATTTTCCAATTTTTGTCCCAATTCTTCCCATTCCCATTGAAACTTTTCAAATCCCTCTCAAAATTGTGGAAATTCTGTTGAAGCTTTTAAAATTCTCTCTAGAATTTTCAAAATCCATGTCCACATGTTTACAATTTCACGTCAAAAAATGGCTAAAATTCCAGCTGAAATTTTTTCAAAGTCCCTGAAAAATTTTCCAATTTTCGTCCCAATTCTTCCCATTCCCATTGAAACTTTTCAAATCCCTCTCAAAATTGTGGAAATTCTCTTGAAGCTTTTAAAATTCTCTCTAGAATTTTCAAAATCCATGTCCACATGTTTACAATTTCACGTCAAAAAATAACTAAAATTCCAGTTGAAATTTTTTCCAAGTCCCTTAAAAATTTTCCAATTTTTGTCCCAATTCTTCCCATTCCCATTGAAACTTTTCAAATCCCTCCCAAAATTGTTGAAATTCTCTTGAAGCTTTTAAAATTCTCTCTAGAATTTTCAAAATCCATGTCCACATGTTTACAATTTCACGTCAAAAAATGGCTAAAATTCCAGTTGAAATTTTTTCAAAGTCCCTTAAATATTTTCCAATTTTTGTCCCAATTCTTCCCATTCCCATTGAAACTTTTCAAATCCCTCTCAAAATTGTTGAAATTCTCTTGAAGCTTTTAAAATTCTCTCTAGAATTTTCAAAATCCATGGCCACATGTTTACAATTTCACGTCAAAAAATGGCTAAAATTCCAGTTGAAATTTTTTCAAAGTCCCTGAAAAATTTTCCAATTTTTGTCCCAATTCTTCCCATTCCCATTGAAACTTTTCAAATCCCTCTCAAAATTGTTGAAATTCTGTTGAAGCTTTTAAAATTCTCTCTAGAATTTTCAAAATCCATGTCCACATGTTTACAATTTCACGTCAAAAAATGGCTAAAATTCCAGTTGCAATTTTTTCAAAGTCCCTTCAAAATTTTCCAATTTTCGTCCCAATTCTTCCCATTCCCATTGAAACTTTTCAAATCCCTCTCAAAATTGTTGAAATTCTGTTGAAGCTTTTAAAATTCTCTCTAGAATTTTCAAAATCCATGTCCACATGTTTACAATTTCACGTCAAAAAATGGCTAAAATTCCAGTTGCAATTTTTTCAAAGTCCCTTCAAAATTTTCCAATTTTTGTCCCAATTCTTCCCATTCCCATTGAAACTTTTCAAATCCCTCTCAAAATTGTGGAAATTCTCTTGAAGCTTTTAAAATTCTCTCTAGAATTTTCAAAATCCACTTCAACATGTTTACAATTTCACGTCAAAAAATGGCTAAAATGCCAGTTGAAATTTTTTCAAAGTCCCTTAAAAATTTTCCAATTTTTGTCCCAATTCTTCCCATTCCCATTGAATCTTTTCAAATCCCTCTCAAAATTGTTGAAATTCTGTTGAAGCTTTTAAAATTCTCTCTAGAATTTTCAAAATCCATGGCCACATGTTTACAATTTCACGTCAAAAAATGGCTAAAATTCCAGTTGAAATTTTTCAAAGTCCCTTAAAAATTTTCCAATTTTTGTCCCAATTCTTCCCATTCCCATTGAAACTTTTCAAATCCCTCTCAAAATTGTGGAAATTCTCTTGAAGCTTTTAAAATTCTCTCTAGAATTTTCAAAATCCATGTCCACATGTTTACAATTTCACGTCAAAAAATGGCTAAAATTCCAGTTGAAATTTTTTCAAAGTCCCTTAAAAATTTTCCAATTTTTGTCCCAATTCTTCCCATTCCCATTGAAACTTTTCAAATCCCTCTCAAAATTGTTGAAATTCTGTTGAAGCTTTTAAAATTCTCTCTAGAATTTTCAAAATCCACTTCCACATGTTTACAATTTCACGTCAAAAAATGGCTAAAATTCCAGTTGAAATTTTTTCAAAGTCCCTTCAAAATTTTCCAATTTTTGTCCCAATTCTTCCCATTCCCATTGAAACTTTTCAAATCCCTCTCAAAATTGTTGAAATTCTGTTGAAGCTTTTAAAATTCTCTCTAGAATTTTCAAAATCCATGTCCACATGTTTACAATTTCACGTCAAAAAATGGCTAAAATTCCAGTTGAAATTTTTTCAAAGTCCCTTAAAAATTTTCCAATTTTTGTCCCAATTCTTCCCATTCCCATTGAAACTTTTCAAATCCCTCTCAAAATTGTTGAAATTCTGTTGAAGCTTTTAAAATTCTCTCTAGAATTTTCAAAATCCACTTCATCATGTTTACAATTTCACGTCAAAAAATTGCTAAAATTCTAGTTGAAATTTTTTCAAAGTCCCTTAAAAATTTTCCAATTTTTGTCCCAATTCTTCCCATTCCCATTGAAACTTTTCAAATCCCTCTCAAAATTGTTGAAATTCTGTTGAAGCTTTTAAAATTCTCTCTAGAATTTTCAAAATCCATGTCCACATGTTTACAATTTCACGTCAAAAAATGGCTAAAATTCCAGTTGAAATTTTTTCAAAGTCCCTTCAAAATTTTCCAATTTTCGTCCCAATTCTTCCCATTCCCATTGAAACTTTTCAAATCCCTCTCAAAATTGTGGAAATTCTGTTGAAGCTTTTAAAATTCTCTCTAGAATTTTCAAAATCCACTTCAACATGTTTACAATTTCACGTCAAAAAATGGCTAAAATTCCAGTTGAAATTTTTTCAAAGTCCCTTCAAAATTTTCCAATTTTTGTCCCAATTCTTCCCATTCCCATTGAAACTTTTCAAATCCCTCTCAAAATTGTTGAAATTCTGTTGAAGCTTTTAAAATTCTCTCTAGAATTTTCAAAATCCATGTCCACATGTTTACAATTTCACGTCAAAAAATGGCTAAAATTCCAGTTGAAATTTTTTCAAAGTCCCTTCAAAATTTTACAATTTTCGTCCCAATTCTTCCCATTCCCATTGAAACTTTTCAAATCCCTCTCAAAATTGTGGAAATTCTGTTGAAGCTTTTAAAATTCTCTCTAGAATTTTCAAAATCCACTTCAACATGTTTACAATTTCACGTCAAAAAATCGCTAAATTTCCAGTTGAAATTTTTTCAAAGTCCCTTAAAAATTTTCCAATTTTTGTCCCAATTCTTCCCATTCCCATTGAAACTTTTCAAATCCCTCTCAAAATTGTTGAAATTCTGTTGAAGCTTTTAAAATTCTCTCTAGAATTTTCAAAATCCATGTCCACATGTTTACAATTTCACGTCAAAAAATGGCTAAAATTCCAGTTGCAATTTTTTCAAAGTCCCTTAAAAATTTTCCAATTTTCGTCCCAATTCTTCCCATTCCCATTGAAACGTTTCAAATCCCTCTCAAAATTGTGGAAATTCTCTTGAAGCTTTTAAAATTCTCTCTAGAATTTTCAAAATCCATGTCCACATGTTTACAATTTCACGTCAAAAAATGGCTAAAATTCGAGTTGCAATTTTTTCAAAGTCCCTTCAAAATTTTCCAATTTTCGTCCCAATTCTTCCCATTCCCATTGAAACTTTTCAAATCCCTCTCAAAATTGTTGAAATTCTGTTGAAGCTTTTAAAATTCTCTCTAGAATTTTCAAAATCCATGTCCACATGTTTACAATTTCACGTCAAAAAATGGCTAAAATTCCAGTTGCAATTTTTTCAAAGTCCCTTAAAAATTTTCCAATTTTCGTCCCAATTCTTCCCATTCCCATTGAAACTTTTCAAATCCCTCTCAAAATTGTGGAAATTCTGTTGAAGCTTTTAAAATTCTCTCTAGAATTTTCAAAATCCACTTCAACATGTTTACAATTTCACGTCAAAAAATGGCTAAAATTCCAGTTGAAATTTTTTCAAAGTCCCTGAAAAATTTTCCAATTTTTGTCCCAATTCTTCCCATTCCCATTGAAACTTTTCAAATCCCTCTCAAAATTGTTGAAATTCTCTTGAAGCTTTTAAAATTCTCTCTAGAATTTTCAAAATCCATGTCCACATGTTTACAATTTCACGTCAAAAAATGGCTAAATTTCCAGTTGAAATTTTTTCAAAGTCCCTTAAAAATTTTCCAATTTTTGTCCCAATTCTTCCCATTCCCATTGAAACTTTTCAAATCCCTCTCCAAATTGTTGAAATTCTCTTGAAGCTTTTAAAATTCTCTCTAGAATTTTCAAAATCCATGGCCACATGTTTACAATTTCATGTCAAAAAATTGCTAAAATTCCAGTTGAAATTTTTTCAAAGTCCCTTAAAAATTTTCCAATTTTTGTCCCAATTCTTCCCATTCCCATTGAAACTTTTCAAATCCCTCTCAAAATTGTGGAAATTCTGTTGAAGCTTTTAAAATTCTCTCTAGAATTTTCAAAATCCATGTCCACATGTTTACAATTTCACGTCAAAAAATGGCTAAAATTCCAGTTGCTATTTTTTCAAAGTCCCTTAAAAATTTTCCAATTTTCGTCCCAATTCTTCCCATTCCCATTGAAACTTTTCAAATCCCTCTCAAAATTGTTGAAATTCTGTTGAAGCTTTTAAAATTCTCTCTAGAATTTTCAAAATCCATGTCCACATGTTTACAATTTCACGTCAAAAAATGGCTAAAATTCCAGTTGCAATTTTTTCAAAGTCCCTTAAAAATTTTCCAATTTTCGTCCCAATTCTTCCCATTCCCATTGAAACTTTTCAAATCCCTCTCAAAATTGTGGAAATTCTGTTGAAGCTTTTAAAATTCTCTCTAGAATTTTCAAAATCCACTTCAACATGTTTACAATTTCACGTTCAAAAAATCGCTAAATTTCCAGTTGAAATTTTTTCAAAGTCACTTAAAAATTTTCCAATTATCGTCCCAATTCTTCCCATTCCCATTGAAACTTTTCAAATCCCTCTCAAAATTGTGGAAATTCTGTTGAAGCTTTTAAAATTCTCTCTAGAATTTTCAAAATCCACTTCAACATGTTTACAATTTCACGTCAAAAAATGGCTAAAATTCCAGTTGAAATTTTTTCAAAGTCCCTTAAAAATTTTCCAATTTTTGTCCCAATTCTTCCCATTCCCATTGAATCTTTTCAAATCCCTCTCAAAATTGTTGAAATTCTGTTGAAGCTTTTAAAATTCTCTCTAGAATTTTCAAAATCCACTTCAACATGTTTACAATTTCACGTCAAAAAATGGCTAAAATTCCAGTTGAAATTTTTTCAAAGTCCCTGAAAAATTTTCCAATTTTTGTCCCAATTCTTCCCATTCCCATTGAAACTTTTCAAATCCCTCTCAAAATTGTGGAAATTCTGTTGAAGCTTTTAAAATTCTCTCTAGAATTTTCAAAATCCATGTCCACATGTTTACAATTTCACGTCAAAAAATGGCTAAAATTCCAGTGGAAATTTTTTCAAAGTCCCTTAAAAATTTTCCAATTTTTGTCCCAATTCTTCCCATTCCCATTGAAACGTTTCAAATCCCTCTCAAAATTGTGGAAATTCTGTTGAAGCTTTTAAAATTCTCTCTAGAATTTTCAAAATCCATGTCCACATGTTTACAATTTCACGTCAAAAAATGGCTAAAATTCCAGTTGAAATTTTTTCAAAGTCCCTTAAAAATTTTCCAATTTTCGTCCCAATTCTTCCCATTCCCATTGAAACTTTTCAAATCCCTCTCAAAATTGTTGAAATTCTCTTGAAGCTTTTAAAATTCTCTCTAGAATTTTCAAAATCCATGTCCACATGTTTACAATTTCACGTCAAAAAATGGCTAAAATTCCAGTTGAAATTTTTTCAAAGTCCCTTAAAAATTTTCCAATTTTTGTCCCAATTCTTCCCATTCCCATTGAAACTTTTCAAATCCCTCTCAAAATTGTGGAAATTCTGTTGAAGCTTTTAAAATTCTCTCTAGAATTTTCAAAATCCATGTCCACATGTTTACAATTTCACGTCAAAAAATGGCTAAAATTCCAGTTGAAATTTTTTCAAAGTCCCTTAAAAATTTTCCAATTTTTGTCCCAATTCTTCCCATTCCCATTGAAACTTTTCAAATCCCTCTCAAAATTGTTGAAATTCTCTTGAAGCTTTTAAAATTCTCTCTAGAATTTTCAAAATCCATGTCCACATGTTTACAATTTCACGTCAAAAAATGGCTAAAATTCCAGGTGAAATTTTTTCAAAGTCCCTTAAAAATTTTCCAATTTTTGTCCCAATTCTTCCCATTCCCATTGAAACTTTTCAAATCCCTCTCAAAATTGTTGAAATTCTCTTGAAGCTTTTAAAATTCTCTCTAGAATTTTCAAAATCCATGTCCACATGTTTACAATTTCACGTCAAAAAATGGCTAAAATTCCAGTTGAAATTTTTTCAAAGTCCCTTAAAAATTTTCCAATTTTTGTCCCAATTCTTCCCATTCCCATTGAAACTTTTCAAATCCCTCTCAAAATTGTTGAAATTCTGTTGAAGCTTTTAAAATTCTCTCTAGAATTTTCAAAATCCACTTCCACATGTTTACAATTTCACGTCAAAAAATGGCTAAAATTCCAGTTGAAATTTTTTCAAAGTCCCTTAAATATTTTCCAATTTTTGTCCCAATTCTTCCCATTCCCATTGAAACTTTTCAAATCCCTCTCAAAATTGTGGAAATTCTCTTGAAGCTTTTAAAATTCTCTCTAGAATTTTCAAAATCCATGTCCACATGTTTACAATTTCACGTCAAAAAATGGCTAAAATTCCAGTTGAAATTTTTTCAAAGTCCCTTAAAAATTTTCCAATTTTTGTCCCAATTCTTCCCATTCCCATTGAAACTTTTCAAATCCCTCTCAAAATTGTGGAAATTCTCTTGAAGCTTTTAAAATTCTCTCTAGAATTTTCAAAATCCATGTCCACATGTTTACAATTTCACGTCAAAAAATGGCTAAAATTCCAGTTGAAATTTTTTCAAAGTCCCTTAAAAATTTTCCAATTTTTGTCCCAATTCTTCCCATTCCCATTGAAACTTTTCAAATCCCTCTCCAAATTGTTGAAATTCTCTTGAAGCTTTTAAAATTCTCTCTAGAATTTTCAAAATCCATGTCCACATGTTTACAATTTCACGTCAAAAAATTGCTAAAATTCCAGTTGAAATTTTTTCAAAGTCCCTGAAAAATTTTCCAATTTTTGTCCCAATTCTTCCCATTCCCATTGAAACTTTTCAAATCCCTCTCAAAATTGTTGAAATTCTGTTGAAGCTTTTAAAATTCTCTCTAGAATTTTCAAAATCCATGTCCACATGTTTACAATTTCACGTCACAAAATGGCTAAAATTCCAGTTGAAATTTTTTCAAAGTCCCTGAAAAATTTTCCAATTTTTGTCCCAATTCTTCCCATTCCCATTGAAACTTTTCAAATCCCTCTCAAAATTGTTGAAATTCTCTTGAAGCTTTTAAAATTCTCTCTAGAATTTTCAAAATCCATGTCCACATGTTTACAATTTCACATAAAAAAATGGCTAAAATTCCAGTTGAAATTTTTTCAAAGTCCCTTAAAAACTTTCCCATTTTTGTCCCAATTCTTCCCATTCCCATTGAAACTTTTCAAATCCCTCTCAAAATTGTTGAAATTCTCTTGAAGCTTTTAAAATTCTCTCTAGAATTTTCAAAATCCATGTCCACATGTTTACAATTTCACGTCAAAAAATGGCTAAAATTCCAGTTGAAATTTTTTCAAAGTCCCTTCAAAATTTTCCAATTTTTGTCCCAATTCTTCCCATTCCCGTTGAAACTTTTCAAATCCCTCTCAAAATTGTTGAAATTCTGTTGAAGCTTTTAAAATTCTCTCTAGAATTTTCAAAATCCATGTCCACATGTTTACAATTTCACGTCAAAAAATTGCTAAAATTCCAGTTGAAATTTTTTCAAAGTCCCTGAAAAATTTTCCAATTTTTGTCCCAATTCTTCCCATTCCCATTGAAACTTTTCAAATCCCTCTCAAAATTGTTGAAATTCTGTTGAAGCTTTTAAAATTCTCTCTAGAATTTTCAAAATCCACTTCAACATGTTTACAATTTCACGTCAAAAAATGGCTAAAATTCCAGTTGAAATTTTTTCAAAGTCCCTTCAAAATTTTCCAATTTTTGTCCCAATTCTTCCCATTCCCATTGAAACTTTTCAAATCCCTCTCAAAATTGTTGAAATTCTCTTGAAGCTTTTAAAATTCTCTCTAGAATTTTCAAAATCCATGGCCACATGTTTACAATTTCACGTCAAAAAATGGCTAAAATTCCAGTTGAAATTTTTTCAAAGTCCCTGAAAAATTTTCCAATTTTTGTCCCAATTCTTCCCATTCCCATTGAAACTTTTCAAATCCCTCTCAAAATTGTTGAAATTCTCTTGAAGCTTTTAAAATTCTCTCTAGAATTTTCAAAATCCATGGCCACATGTTTACAATTTCACGTCAAAAAATGGCTAAAATTCCAGTTGAAATTTTTTCAAAGTCCCTTCAAAATTTTCCAATTTTTGTCCCAATTCTTCCCATTCCCATTGAAACTTTTCAAATCCCTCTCAAAATTGTGGAAATTCTCTTGAAGCTTTTAAAATTCTCTCTAGAATTTTCAAAATCCATGTCCACATGTTTACAATTTCATGTCAAAAAATTGCTAAAATTCCAGTTGAAATTTTTTCAAAGTCCCTTCAAAATTTTCCAATTTTTGTCCCAATTCTTCCCATTCCCATTGAAACTTTTCAAATCCCTCTCAAAATTGTTGAAATTCTCTTGAAGCTTTTAAAATTCTCTCTAGAATTTTCAAAATCCATGTCCACATGTTTACAATTTCACGTCAAAAAATTGCTAAAATTCCAGTTGAAATTTTTTCAAAGTCCCTGAAAAATTTTCCAATTTTTGTCCCAATTCTTCCCATTCCCATTGAAACTTTTCAAATCCCTCTCAAAATTGTTGAAATTCTGTTGAAGCTTTTAAAATTCTCTCTAGAATTTTCAAAATCCATGGCCACATGTTTACAATTTCACGTCACAAAATGGCTAAAATTCCAGATGAAATTTTTTCAAAGTCCCTGAAAAATTTTCCAATTTTTGTCCCAATTCTTCCCATTCCCATTGAAACTTTTCAAATCCCTCTCAAAATTGTTGAAATTCTCTTGAAGCTTTTAAAATTCTCTCTAGAATTTTCAAAATCCATGTCCACATGTTTACAATTTCACATAAAAAAATGGCTAAAATTCCAGTTGAAATTTTTTCAAAGTCCCTTAAAAACTTTCCCATTTTTGTCCCAATTCTTCCCATTCCCATTGAAACTTTTCAAATCCCTCTCAAAATTGTTGAAATTCTCTTGAAGCTTTTAAAATTCTCTCTAGAATTTTCAAAATCCATGTCCACATGTTTACAATTTCACGTCAAAAAATGGCTAAAATTCCAGTTGAAATTTTTTCAAAGTCCCTGAAAAATTTTCCAATTTTTGTCCCAATTCTTCCCATTCCCATTGAAACTTTTCAAATCCCTCTCAAAATTGTTGAAATTCTGTTGAAGCTTTTAAAATTCTCTCTAGAATTTTCAAAATCCACTTCAACATGTTTACAATTTCACGTCAAAAAATGGCTAAATTTCCAGTTGAAATTTTTTCAAAGTCCCTTAAAAATTTTCCAATTTTCGTCCCAATTCTTCCCATTCCCATTGAAACTTTTCAAATCCCTCTCAAAATTGTGGAAATTCAGTTGAAGCTTTTAAAATTCTCTCTAGAATTTTCAAAATCCACTTCAACATGTTTACAATTTCACATAAAAAAATCGCTAAATTTCCAGTTGAAATTTTTTCAAAGTCACTTAAAAATTTTCCAATTTTCGTCCCAATTCTTCCCATTCCCATTGAAACTTTTCAAATCCCTCTCAAAATTGTGGAAATTCTGTTGAAGCTTTTAAAATTCTCTCTAGAATTTTCAAAATCCACTTCAACATGTTTACAATTTCACGTCAAAAAATGGCTAAAATTCCAGTTGAAATTTTTTCAAAGTCCCTTAAAAATTTTCCAATTTTTGTCCCAATTCTTCCCATTCCCATTGAATCTTTTCAAATCCCTCTCAAAATTGTTGAAATTCTGTTGAAGCTTTTAAAATTCTCTCTAGAATTTTCAAAATCCATGGCCACATGTTTACAATTTCACGTCAAAAAATGGCTAAAATTCCAGTTGAAATTTTTTCAAAGTCCCTGAAAAATTTTCCAATTTTTGTCCCAATTCTTCCCATTCCCATTGAAACTTTTCAAATCCCTCTCAAAATTGTGGAAATTCTCTTGAAGCTTTTATAATTCTCTCTAGAATTTTCAAAATACATGTCCACATGTTTACAATTTCACGTCAAAAAATGGCTAAAATTCCAGTGGAAATTTTTTCAAAGTCCCTTAAAAATTTTCCAATTTTTGTCCCAATTCTTCCCATTCCCATTGAAACTTTTCAAATCCCTCTCAAAATTGTGGAAATTCTCTTGAAGCTTTTAAAATTCTCTCTAGAATTTTCAAAATCCATGTCCACATGTTTACAATTTCATGTCAAAAAATTGCTAAAATTCCAGTTGAAATTTTTTCAAAGTCCCTTCAAAATTTTCCAATTTTTGTCCCAATTCTTCCCATTCCCATTGAAACTTTTCAAATCCCTCTCAAAATTGTTGAAATTCTCTTGAAGCTTTAAAATTCTCTCTAGAATTTTCAAAATCCATGTCCACATGTTTACAATTTCACGTCAAAAAATTGCTAAAATTCCAGTTGAAATTTTTTCAAAGTCCCTGAAAAATTTTCCAATTTTTGTCCCAATTCTTCCCATTCCCATTGAAACTTTTCAAATCCCTCTCAAAATTGTTGAAATTCTCTTGAAGCTTTTAAAATTCTCTCTAGAATTTTCAAAATCCCATGTCCACATGTTTACAATTTCACGTCACAAAATGGCTAAAATTCCAGATGAAATTTTTCAAAGTCCCTGAAAAATTTTCCAATTTTTGTCCCAATTCTTCCCATTCCCATTGAAACTTTTCAAATCCCTCTCAAAATTGTTGAAATTCTCTTGAAGCTTTTAAAATTCTCTCTAGAATTTTCAAAATCCATGTCCACATGTTTACAATTTCACATAAAAAAATGGCTAAAATTCCAGTTGAAATTTTTTCAAAGTCCTGAAAAATTTTCCCATTTTTGTCCCAATTCTTCCCATTCCCATTGAAACTTTTCAAATCCCTCTCAAAATTGTTGAAATTCTCTTGAAGCTTTTAAAATTCTCTCTAGAATTTTCAAAATCCATGTCCACATGTTTACAATTTCACATAAAAAAATGGCTAAAATTCCAGTTGAAATTTTTTCAAAGTCCCTTAAAACTTTCCCATTTTTGTCCCAATTCTTCCCATTCCCATTGAAACTTTTCAAATCCCTCTCAAAATTGTTGAAATTCTCTTGAAGCTTTTAAAATTCTCTCTAGAATTTTCAAAATCCATGTCCACATGTTTACAATTTCACGTCAAAAAATGGCTAAAATTCCAGTTGAAATTTTTCAAAGTCCCTTAAAAATTTTCCAATTTTTGTCCCAATTCTTCCCATTCCCGTTGAAACTTTTCAAATCCCTCTCAAAATTGTTGAAATTCTGTTGAAGCTTTTAAAATTCTCTCTAGAATTTTCAAAATCCATGTCCACATGTTTACAATTTCACGTCAAAAAATTGCTAAAATTCCAGTTGAAATTTTTTCAAAGTCCTTAAAAATTTTCCAATTTTTGTCCCAATTCTTCCCATTCCCATTGAAACTTTTCAAATCCCTCTCAAAATTGTTGAAATTCTCTTGAAGCTTTTAAAATTCTCTCTAGAATTTTCAAAATCCATGTCCACATGTTTACAATTTCACGTCAAAAAATGGCTAAATTTCCAGTTGAAATTTTTTCAAAGTCCCTTAAAAATTTTCCAATTTTCGTCCCAATTCTTCCCATTCCCATTGAAACTTTTCAAATCCCTCTCAAAATTGTGGAAATTCAGTTGAAGCTTTTAAAATTCTCTCTAGAATTTTCAAAATCCACTTCAACATGTTTACAATTTCACGTCAAAAAATCGCTAAATTTCCAGTTGAAATTTTTTCAAAGTCCCTTAAAAAATTTTCCATTTTCGTCCCAATTCTTCCCATTCCCATTGAAACTTTTCAAATCCCTCTCAAAATTGTGGAAATTCTGTTGAAGCTTTTAAAATTCTCTCTAGAATTTTCAAAATCCACTTCAACATGTTTACAATTTCACGTCAAAAAATGGCTAAAATTCAGTTGAAATTTTTTCAAAGTCCCTTAAAAATTTTCCAATTTTTGTCCCATTCTTCCCATTCCATTGAAACTTTTCAAATCCCTCTCAAAATTGTTGAAATTCTGTTGAAGCTTTTAAAATTCTCTCTAGAATTTTCAAAATCCATGGCCACATGTTTACAATTTCACGTCAAAAAATGGCTAAAATTCCAGTTTGAAATTTTTTCAAAGTCCCTTAAAATTTTCCAATTTTGTCCCAATTCTTCCCATTCCCATTGAAACTTTTCAAATCCCTCTCAAAATTGTGAAATTCTCTTGAAGCTTTTATAATTCTCTCTAGAATTTTCAAAATACATGTCCACATGTTTACAATTTCACGTCAAAAATGGCTAAAATTCCAGTGGAAATTTTTTTCAAAGTCCCTTAAAAATTTTCCAATTTTTGTCCCAATTCTTTCCCATTCCCATTGAAACGTTTCAAATCCCTCTCAAAATTGTGGAAATTCTGTTGAAGCTTTTAAAATTCTCTCTAGAATTTTCAAAATCCATGTCCACATGTTTACAATTTCACGTCAAAAAATGGCTAAAATTCCAGTTGAAATTTTTTCAAAGTTCCTTAAAATTTTCCAATTTTCGTCCCAATTCTTCCCATTCCCATTGAAACTTTTCAAATCCCTCTCAAAATTGTGGAAATTCTGTTGAAGCTTTTAAAATTCTCTCTAGAATTTTCAAAATCCACTTCAACATGTTTACAATTTCACGTCAAAAAATGGCTAAATTTCCAGTTGAAATTTTTTCAAGTCCCTTAAAAATTTTCCAATTTTTGTCCCAATTCTTCCCATTCCCATTGAATCTTTTCAAATCCCTCTCAAAATTGTGGAAATTCTCTTGAAGCTTTTAAAATTCTCTCTAGAATTTTCAAAATCCATGTCCACATGTTTACAATTTCACGTCAAAAAATGGCTAAAATTCCAGTTGAAATTTTTCAAAGTCCCTGAAAAATTTTCCAATTTTTGTCCCAATTCTTCCCATTCCCATTGAAACTTTTCAAATCCCTCTCAAAATTGTTGAAATTCTGTTGAAGCTTTTAAAATTCTCTCTAGAATTTTCAAAATCCATGTCCACATGTTTACAATTTCACGTCAAAAAATGGCTAAAATTCCAGTTGAATTTTTTCAAAGTCCTGAAAAATTTTCCAATTTTTGTCCCAATTCTTCCCATTCCCATTGAAACTTTTCAAATCCCTCTCAAAATTGTGGAAATTCTCTTGAAGCTTTTAAAATTCTCTCTAGAATTTTCAAAATCCATGTCCACATGTTTACAATTTCACGTCAAAAATGGCTAAAATTCCAGTTGAAATTTTTTCAAGTCCCTGAAAAATTTTCCAATTTTTGTCCCAATTCTTCCATTCCCATTGAAACTTTTCAAATCCCTCTCAAAATTGTTGAAATTCTCTTGAAGCTTTTAAAATTCTCTCTAGAATTTTCAAAATCCATGTCCACATGTTTACAATTTCACGTCACAAAATGGCTAAAATTCCAGATGAAATTTTTTCAAAGTCCCTGAAAAATTTTCCAATTTTTGTCCAATTCTTCCCCATTCCCATTGAAACTTTTCAAATCCCTCTCAAAATTGTTGAATTCTCTTGAAGCTTTTAAAATTCTCTCTAGATTTTCAAAATCCATGTCCACATGTTTACAATTTCACATAAAAAAATGGCTAAAATTCCAGTTGAAATTTTTTCAAAGTCCCTGAAAAAATTTCCCATTTTTGTCCCAATTCTTCCCATTCCCATTGAAACTTTTCAAATCCCTCTCAAAATTGTTGAAATTCTCTTGAAGCTTTTAAAATTCTCTCTAGAATTTTCAAAATCCATGTCCACATGTTTACAATTTCACATAAAAAAATGGCTAAAATTCCAGTTGAAATTTTTTCAAAGTCCCTTAAAACTTTCCCATTTTTGTCCCAATTCTTCCCATTCCCATTGAAACTTTTCAAATCCCTCTCAAAATTGTTGAAATTCTCTTGAAGCTTTTAAAATTCTCTCTAGAATTTCAAAATCCATGTCCACATGTTTACAATTTCACGTCAAAAAATGGCTAAAATTCCAGTTGAAAATTTTTTTCAAAGTCCCTTAAAAATTTTCCAATTTTTGTCCCAATTCTTCCCATTCCGTTGAAACTTTTCAAATCCCTCTCAAAATTGTTGAAATTCTGTTGAAGCTTTTAAAATTCTCTCTAGAATTTTCAAAATCCATGTCCACATGTTTACAATTTCACGTCAAAAATGGCTAAAATTCCAGTTGAAATTTTTTCAAAGTCCCTTAAAAATTTTCCAATTTTTGTCCCAATTCTTTCCCATTCCCATTGGAAACTTTTCAAATCCCTCTCAAAATTGTTGAAATTCTCTTGAAGCTTTTAAAATTCTCTCTAGAATTTTCAAAATCCATGTCCACATGTTTACAATTTCACGTCAAAAAATGGCTAAATTTCCAGTTGAAATTTTTTCAAAGTCCCTTAAAAATTTTCCAATTTTCGTCCCAATTCTTCCCATTCCCATTGAAACTTTTCAAATCCCTCTCAAAATTGTGGAAATTCAGTTGAAGCTTTTAAAAATTCTCTCTAGAATTTTCAAAATCCACTTCAACATGTTTACAATTTCACGTCAAAAAATCGCTAAATTTCCAGTTGAAATTTTTTCAAAGTCCCTTAAAAAATTTTCCAATTTTCGTCCCAATTCTTCCCATTCCATTGAAACTTTTCAAATCCCTCTCAAAATTGTGGAAATTCTGTTGAAGCTTTTAAAATTCTCTCTAGAATTTTCAAAATCCACTTCAACATGTTTACAATTTCACGTCAAAAATGGCTAAAATTCCAGTTGAAATTTTTTCAAAGTCCCTTAAAAATTTTCCAATTTTTGTCCCAATTCTTCCCATTCCCATTGAAACTTTTCAAATCCCTCTCAAAATTGTTGAAATTCTGTTGAAGCTTTTAAAATTCTCTCTAGAATTTTCAAAATCCATGGCCACATGTTTACAATTTCACGTCAAAAAATGCAATTTCACGTCAAAAAATGGCTAAAATTCCAGTTGAAATTTTTTCAAAGTCCCTTAAAAATTTTCCAATTTTTGTCCCAATTCTTCCCATTCCCATTGAAACTTTTCAAATCCCTCTCAAAATTGTGGAAATTCTCTTGAAGCTTTTATAATTCTCTCTAGAATTTTCAAAATACATGTCCACATGTTTACAATTTCACGTCAAAAAATGGCTAAAATTCCAGTGGAAATTTTTTCAAAGTCCCTTAAAAATTTTCCAATTTTTGTCCCAATTCTTCCCATTCCCATTGAAACGTTTCAAATCCCTCTCAAAATTGTGGAAATTCTGTTGAAGCTTTTAAAATTCTCTCTAGAATTTTCAAAATCCATGTCCACATGTTTACAATTTCACGTCAAAAAATGGCTAAAATTCCAGTTGAAATTTTTTCAAAGTTCCTTAAAAATTTTCCAATTTTCGTCCCAATTCTTCCCATTCCCATTGAAACTTTTCAAATCCCTCTCAAAATTGTGGAAATTCTGTTGAAGCTTTTAAAATTCTCTCTAGAATTTTCAAAATCCACTTCAACATGTTTACAATTTCACGTCAAAAAATGGCTAAATTTCCAGTTGAAATTTTTTCAAAGTCCCTTAAAAATTTTCCAATTTTTGTCCCAATTCTTCCCATTCCCATTGAATCTTTTCAAATCCCTCTCAAAATTGTGGAAATTCTCTTGAAGCTTTTAAAATTCTCTCTAGAATTTTCAAAATCCATGTCCACATGTTTACAATTTCACGTCAAAAAATGGCTAAAATTCCAGTTGAAATTTTTTCAAAGTCCCTGAAAAATTTTCCAATTTTTGTCCCAATTCTTCCCATTCCCATTGAAACTTTTCAAATCCCTCTCAAAATTGTTGAAATTCTGTTGAAGCTTTTAAAATTCTCTCTAGAATTTTCAAAATCCATGTCCACATGTTTACAATTTCACGTCAAAAAATGGCTAAAATTCCAGTTGAAATTTTTTCAAAGTCCCTGAAAAATTTTCCAATTTTTGTCCCAATTCTTCCCATTCCCATTGAAACTTTTCAAATCCCTCTCAAAATTGTGGAAATTCTCTTGAAGCTTTTAAAATTCTCTCTAGAATTTTCAAAATCCATGTCCACATGTTTACAATTTCACGTCAAAAAATGGCTAAAATTCCAGTTGAAATTTTTTCAAAGTCCCTTAAAAATTTTCCAATTTTTGTCCCAATTCTTCCCATTCCCATTGAAACTTTTCAAATCCCTCTCAAAATTGTGGAAATTCTGTTGAAGCTTTTAAAATTCTCTCTAGAATTTTGAAAATCCATGGCCACATGTTTACAATTTCACGTCAAAAAATGGCTAAAATTCCAGTTGAAATTTTTTCAAAGTCCCTGAAAAAATTTCCAACTTTTGTCCCAATTCTTCCCATTCCCATTGAAACTTTTCAAATCCCTCTCAAAATTGTTGAAATTCTCTTGAAGCTTTTAAAATTCTCTCTAGAATTTTCAAAATCCATGTCCACATGTTTACAATTTCACATAAAAAAATGGCTAAAATTCCAGTTGAAATTTTTTCAAAGTCCCTTAAAAACTTTCCCATTTTTGTCCCAATTCTTCCCATTCCCATTGAAACTTTTCAAATCCCTCTCAAAATTGTTGAAATTCTCTTGAAGCTTTTAAAATTCTCTCTAGAATTTTCAAAATCCATGTCCACATGTTTACAATTTCACGTCAAAAAATGGCTAAAATTCCAGTTGAAATTTTTTCAAAGTCCCTTAAAAATTTTCCAATTTTTGTCCCAATTCTTCCCATTCCCGTTGAAACTTTTCAAATCCCTCTCAAAATTGTTGAAATTCTGTTGAAGCTTTTAAAATTCTCTCTAGAATTTTCAAAATCCATGTCCACATGTTTACAATTTCACGTCAAAAAATTGCTAAAATTCCAGTTGAAATTTTTTCAAAGTCCCTTCAAAATTTTCCAATTTTTGTCCCAATTCTTCCCATTCCCATTGAAACTTTTCAAATCCCTCTCAAAATTGTTGAAATTCTGTTGAAGCTTTTAAAATTCTCTCTAGAATTTTCAAAATCCACTTCAACATGTTTACAATTTCACGTCAAAAAATGGCTAAATTTCCAGTTGAAATTTTTTCAAAGTCCCTTAAAAATTTTCCAATTTTCGTCCCAATTCTTCCCATTCCCATTGAAACTTTTCAAATCCCTCTCAAAATTGTGGAAATTCAGTTGAAGCTTTTAAAATTCTCTCTAGAATTTTCAAAATCCACTTCAACATGTTTACAATTTCACGTCAAAAAATCGCTAAATTTCCAGTTGAAATTTTTTCAAAGTCACTTAAAAATTTTCCAATTTTCGTCCCAATTCTTCCCATTCCCATTGAAACTTTTCAAATCCCTCTCAAAATTGTGGAAATTCTGTTGAAGCTTTTAAAATTCTCTCTAGAATTTTCAAAATCCACTTCAACATGTTTACAATTTCACGTCAAAAAATGGCTAAAATTCCAGTTGAAATTTTTTCAAAGTCCCTTAAAAATTTTCCAATTTTTGTCCCAATTCTTCCCATTCCCATTGAAACTTTTCAAATCCCTCTCAAAATTGTTGAAATTCTGTTGAAGCTTTTAAAATTCTCTCTAGAATTTTCAAAATCCATGGCCACATGTTTACAATTTCACGTCAAAAAATGGCTAAAATTCCAGTTGAAATTTTTTCAAAGTCCCTTAAAAATTTTCCAATTTTTGTCCCAATTCTTCCCATTCCCATTGAAACTTTTCAAATCCCTCTCAAAATTGTGGAAATTCTCTTGAAGCTTTTATAATTCTCTCTAGAATTTTCAAAATACATGTCCACATGTTTACAATTTCACGTCAAAAAATGGCTAAAATTCCAGTGGAAATTTTTTCAAAGTCCCTTAAAAATTTTCCAATTTTTGTCCCAATTCTTCCCATTCCCATTGAAACATTTCAAATCCCTCTCAAAATTGTGGAAATTCTGTTGAAGCTTTTAAAATTCTCTCTAGAATTTTCAAAATCCATGTCCACATGTTTACAATTTCACGTCAAAAAATGGCTAAAATTCCAGTTGAAATTTTTTCAAAGTTCCTTAAAAATTTTCCAATTTTCGTCCCAATTCTTCCCATTCCCATTGAAACTTTTCAAATCCCTCTCAAAATTGTGGAAATTCTGTTGAAGCTTTTAAAATTCTCTCTAGAATTTTCAAAATCCACTTCAACATGTTTACAATTTCACGTCAAAAAATGGCTAAAATTCCAGTTGAAATTTTTTCAAAGTCCCTTAAAAATTTTCCAATTTTTGTCCCAATTCTTCCCATTCCCATTGAAACTTTTCAAATCCCTCTCAAAATTGTTGAAATTCTGTTGAAGCTTTTAAAATTCTCTCTAGAATTTTCAAAATCCATGGCCACATGTTTACAATTTCACGTCAAAAAATGGCTAAAATTCCAGTTGAAATTTTTTCAAAGTCCCTTAAAAATTTTCCAATTTTTGTCCCAATTCTTCCCATTCCCATTGAAACTTTTCAAATCCCTCTCAAAATTGTGGAAATTCTCTTGAAGCTTTTATAATTCTCTCTAGAATTTTCAAAATACATGTCCACATGTTTACAATTTCACGTCAAAAAATGGCTAAAATT
Source organism: Streptopelia decaocto (assembly GCF_964273445.1). Taxonomy (NCBI): domain Eukaryota; kingdom Metazoa; phylum Chordata; class Aves; order Columbiformes; family Columbidae; genus Streptopelia; species Streptopelia decaocto. Next base: position 125,015 of record NW_028116830.1, read on the forward strand.
CCAGTGGAAATTTTTTCAAAGTCCCTTAAAAATTTTCCAATTTTTGTCCCAATTCTTCCCATTCCCATTGAAACATTTCAAATCCCTCTCAAAATTGTGGAAATTCTGTTGAAGCTTTTAAAATTCTCTCTAGAATTTTCAAAATCCATGTCCACATGTTTACAATTTCACGTCAAAAAATGGCTAAAATTCCAGTTGAAATTTTTTCAAAGTTCCTTAAAAATTTTCCAATTTTCGTCCCAATTCTTCCCATTCCCATTGAAACTTTTCAAATCCCTCTCAAAATTGTGGAAATTCTGTTGAAGCTTTTAAAATTCTCTCTAGAATTTTCAAAATCCACTTCAACATGTTTACAATTTCACGTCAAAAAATGGCTAAATTTCCAGTTGAAATTTTTTCAAAGTCCCTTAAAAATTTTCCAATTTTTGTCCCAATTCTTCCCATTCCCATTGAATCTTTTCAAATCCCTCTCAAAATTGTGGAAATTCTCTTGAAGCTTTTAAAATTCTCTCTAGAATTTTCAAAATCCATGTCCACATGTTTACAATTTCACGTCAAAAAATGGCTAAAATTCCAGTTGAAATTTTTTCAAAGTCCCTGAAAAATTTTCCAATTTTTGTCCCAATTCTTCCCATTCCCATTGAAACTTTTCAAATCCCTCTCAAAATTGTTGAAATTCTGTTGAAGCTTTTAAAATTCTCTCTAGAATTTTCAAAATCCATGTCCACATGTTTACAATTTCACGTCAAAAAATGGCTAAAATTCCAGTTGAAATTTTTTCAAAGTCCCTGAAAAATTTTCCAATTTTTGTCCCAATTCTTCCCATTCCCATTGAAACTTTTCAAATCCCTCTCAAAATTGTGGAAATTCTCTTGAAGCTTTTAAAATTCTCTCTAGAATTTTCAAAATCCATGTCCACATGTTTACAATTTCACGTCAAAAAATGGCTAAAATTCCAGTTGAAATTTTTTCAAAGTCCCTTAAAAATTTTCCCATTTTTGTCCCAATTCTTCCCATTCCCATTGAAACTTTTCAAATCCCTCTCAAAATTGTTGAAATTCTCTTGAAGCTTTTAAAATTCTCTCTAGAATTTTGAAAATCCATGGCCACATGTTTACAATTTCACGTCAAAAAATGGCTAAAATTCCAGTTGAAATTTTTTCAAAGTCCCTGAAAAATTTTCCCATTTTTGTCCCAATTCTTCCCATTCCCATTGAAACTTTTCAAATCCCTCTCAAAATTGTTGAAATTCTCTTGAAGCTTTTAAAATTCTCTCTAGAATTTTCAAAATCCATGTCCACATGTTTACAATTTCACGTCAAAAAATGGCTAAAATTCCAGGTGAAATTTTTTCAAAGTCCCTTAAAAATTTTCCAATTTTTGTCCCAATTCTTCCCATTCCCATTGAAACTTTTCAAATCCCTCTCAAAATTGTTGAAATTCTCTTGAAGCTTTTAAAATTCTCTCTAGAATTTTCAAAATCCATGGCCACATGTTTACAATTTCACGTCAAAAAATGGCTAAAATGCCAGTTGAAATTTTTTCAAAGTCCCTTCAAAATTTTCCAATTTTTGTCCCAATTCTTCCCATTCCCATTGAAACTTTTCAAATCCCTCTCAAAATTGTTGAAATTCTCTTGAAGCTTTTAAAATTCTCTCTAGAATTTTCAAAATCCATGTCCACATGTTTACAATTTCACGTCAAAAAATTGCTAAAATTCCAGTTGAAATTTTTCAAAGTCCCTGAAAAATTTTCCAATTTTCGTCCCAATTCTTCCCATTCCCATTGAAACTTTTCAAATCCCTCTCAAAATTGTTGAAATTCTCTTGAAGCTTTTAAAATTCTCTCTAGAATTTTCAAAATCCATGTCCACATGTTTACAATTTCACGTCACAAAATGGCTAAAATTCCAGTTGAAATTTTTTCAAAGTCCCTGAAAAAATTTCCAATTTTTGTCCCAATTCTTCCCATTCCCATTGAAACTTTTCAAATCCCTCTCAAAATTGTTGAAATTCTCTTGAAGCTTTTAAAATTCTCTCTAGAATTTTCAAAATCCATGTCCACATGTTTACAATTTCACATAAAAAAATGGCTAAAATTCCAGTTGAAATTTTTTCTAAGTCCCTTAAAAACTTTCCCATTTTTGTCCCAATTCTTCCCATTCCCATTGAAACTTTTCAAATCCCTCTCAAAATTGTTGAAATTCTCTTGAAGCTTTTAAAATTCTCTCTAGAATTTTCAAAATCCATGTCCACATGTTTACAATTTCACGTCAAAAAATGGCTAAAATTCCAGTTGAAATTTTTTCAAAGTCCCTTAAAAATTTTCCAATTTTTGTCCCAATTCTTCCCATTCCCGTTGAAACTTTTCAAATCCCTCTCAAAATTGTGGAAATTCTCTTGAAGCTTTTAAAATTCTCTCTAGAATTTTCAAAATCCATGTCCACATGTTTACAATTTCACGTCAAAAAATTGCTAAAATTCCAGTTGAAATTTTTTCAAAGTCCCTTAAAAATTTTCCAATTTTTGTCCCAATTCTTCCCATTCCCATTGAAACTTTTCAAATCCCTCTCAAAATTGTTGAAATTCTCTTGAAGCTTTTAAAATTCTCTCTAGAATTTTCAAAATCCATGTCCACATGTTTACAATTTCACGTCAAAAAATGGCTAAATTTCCAGTTGAAATTTTTTCAAAGTCCCTTAAAAATTTTCCAATTTTCGTCCCAATTCTTCCCATTCCCATTGAAACTTTTCAAATCCCTCTCAAAATTGTGGAAATTCAGTTGAAGCTTTTAAAATTCTCTCTAGAATTTTCAAAATCCACTTCAACATGTTTACAATTTCACGTCAAAAAATCGCTAAATTTCCAGTTGAAATTTTTTCAAAGTCACTTAAAAATTTTCCAATTTTCGTCCCAATTCTTCCCATTCCCATTGAAACTTTTCAAATCCCTCTCAAAATTGTTGAAATTCTCTTGAAGCTTTTAAAATTCTCTCTAGAATTTTCAAAATCCATGTCCACATGTTTACAATTTCACGTCAAAAAATGGCTAAAATTCCAGTTGAAATTTTTTCAAAGTCCCTTAAAAATTTTCCAATTTTTGTCCCAATTCTTCCCATTCCCATTGAAACTTTTCAAATCCCTCTCAAAATTGTTGAAATTCTGTTGAAGCTTTTAAAATTCTCTCTAGAATTTTCAAAATCCATGGCCACATGTTTACAATTTCACGTCAAAAAATGGCTAAAATTCCAGTTGAAATTTTTTCAAAGTCCCTTAAAAATTTTCCAATTTTTGTCCCAATTCTTCCCATTCCCATTGAAACTTTTCAAATCCCTCTCAAAATTGTGGAAATTCTCTTGAAGCTTTTATAATTCTCTCTAGAATTTCAAAATACATGTCCACATGTTTACAATTTCACGTCAAAAAATGGCTAAAATTCCAGTGGAAATTTTTTCAAAGTCCCTTAAAAATTTTCCAATTTTTGTCCCAATTCTTCCCATTCCCATTGAAACGTTTCAAATCCCTCTCAAAATTGTGGAAATTCTGTTGAAGCTTTTAAAATTCTCTCTAGAATTTTCAAAATCCATGTCCACATGTTTACAATTTCACGTCAAAAAATGGCTAAAATTCCAGTTGAAATTTTTTCAAAGTTCCTTAAAAATTTTCCAATTTTCGTCCCAATTCTTCCCATTCCCATTGAAACTTTTCAAATCCCTCTCAAAATTGTGGAAATTCTGTTGAAGCTTTTAAAATTCTCTCTAGAATTTTCAAAATCCACTTCAACATGTTTACAATTTCACGTCAAAAAATGGCTAAATTTCCAGTTGAAATTTTTTCAAAGTCCCTTAAAAATTTTCCAATTTTTGTCCCAATTCTTCCCATTCCCATTGAATCTTTTCAAATCCCTCTCAAAATTGTGGAAATTCTCTTGAAGCTTTTAAAATTCTCTCTAGAATTTTCAAAATCCATGTCCACATGTTTACAATTTCACGTCAAAAATGGCTAAAATTCCAGTTGAAATTTTTTCAAAGTCCCTGAAAAATTTTCCAATTTTTGTCCCAATTCTTCCCATTCCCATTGAAACTTTTCAAATCCCTCTCAAAATTGTTGAAATTCTGTTGAAGCTTTTAAAATTCTCTCTAGAATTTTCAAAATCCATGTCCACATGTTTACAATTTCACGTCAAAAAATGGCTAAAATTCCAGTTGAAATTTTTCAAAGTCCCTGAAAAATTTTCCAATTTTTGTCCCAATTCTTCCCATTCCCATTGAAACTTTTCAAATCCCTCTCAAAATTGTGGAAATTCTCTTGAAGCTTTTAAAATTCTCTCTAGAATTTTCAAAATCCATGTCCACATGTTTACAATTTCACGTCAAAAAATGGCTAAAATTCCAGTTGAAATTTTTCAAAGTCCCTTAAAAATTTTCCAATTTTTGTCCCAATTCTTCCCATTCCCATTGAAACTTTTCAAATCCCTCTCAAAATTGTGGAAATTCTGTTGAAGCTTTTAAAATTCTCTCTAGAATTTTGAAAATCCATGGCCACATGTTTACAATTTCACGTCAAAAAATGGCTAAAATTCCAGTTGAAATTTTTTCAAAGTCCCTGAAAAAATTTCCAATTTTTGTCCCAATTCTTCCCATTCCCATTGAAACTTTTCAAATCCCTCTCAAAATTGTTGAAATTCTCTTGAAGCTTTTAAAATTCTCTCTAGAATTTTCAAAATCCATGTCCACATGTTTACAATTTCACGTCACAAAATGGCTAAAATTCCAGATGAAATTTTTTCAAAGTCCCTGAAAAATTTTCCAATTTTTGTCCCAATTCTTCCCATTCCCATTGAAACTTTTCAAATCCCTCTCAAAATTGTTGAAATTCTCTTGAAGCTTTTAAAATTCTCTCTAGAATTTTCAAAATCCATGTCCACATGTTTACAATTTCACATAAAAAAATGGCTAAAATTCCAGTTGAAATTTTTTCAAAGTCCCTGAAAAATTTTCCCATTTTTGTCCCAATTCTTCCCATTCCCATTGAAACTTTTCAAATCCCTCTCAAAATTGTTGAAATTCTCTTGAAGCTTTTAAAATTCTCTCTAGAATTTTCAAAATCCATGTCCACATGTTTACAATTTCACATAAAAAAATGGCTAAAATTCCAGTTGAAATTTTTTCAAAGTCCCTTAAAAACTTTCCCATTTTTGTCCCAATTCTTCCCATTCCCATTGAAACTTTTCAAATCCCTCTCAAAATTGTTGAAATTCTCTTGAAGCTTTTAAAATTCTCTCTAGAATTTTCAAAATCCATGTCCACATGTTTACAATTTCACGTCAAAAAATGGCTAAAATTCCAGTTGAAATTTTTTCAAAGTCCCTTAAAAATTTTCCAATTTTTGTCCCAATTCTTCCCATTCCCGTTGAAACTTTTCAAATCCCTCTCAAAATTGTTGAAATTCTGTTGAAGCTTTTAAAATTCTCTCTAGAATTTTCAAAATCCATGTCCACATGTTTACAATTTCACGTCAAAAAATTGCTAAAATTCCAGTTGAAATTTTTTCAAAGTCCCTTCAAAATTTTCCAATTTTTGTCCCAATTCTTCCCATTCCCATTGAAACTTTTCAAATCCCTCTCAAAATTGTTGAAATTCTGTTGAAGCTTTTAAAATTCTCTCTAGAATTTTCAAAATCCACTTCAACATGTTTACAATTTCACGTCAAAAAATGGCTAAATTTCCAGTTGAAATTTTTTCAAAGTCCCTTAAAAATTTTCCAATTTTCGTCCCAATTCTTCCCATTCCCATTGAAACTTTTCAAATCCCTCTCAAAATTGTGGAAATTCAGTTGAAGCTTTTAAAATTCTCTCTAGAATTTTCAAAATCCACTTCAACATGTTTACAATTTCACGTCAAAAAATCGCTAAATTTCCAGTTGAAATTTTTTCAAAGTCACTTAAAAATTTTCCAATTTTCGTCCCAATTCTTCCCATTCCCATTGAAACTTTTCAAATCCCTCTCAAAATTGTGGAAATTCTGTTGAAGCTTTTAAAATTCTCTCTAGAATTTTCAAAATCCACTTCAACATGTTTACAATTTCACGTCAAAAAATGGCTAAAATTCCAGTTGAAATTTTTTCAAAGTCCCTTAAAAATTTTCCAATTTTTGTCCCAATTCTTCCCATTCCCATTGAAACTTTTCAAATCCCTCTCAAAATTGTTGAAATTCTGTTGAAGCTTTTAAAATTCTCTCTAGAATTTTCAAAATCCATGGCCACATGTTTACAATTTCACGTCAAAAAATGGCTAAAATTCCAGTTGAAATTTTTTCAAAGTCCCTGAAAAATTTTCCAATTTTTGTCCCAATTCTTCCCATTCCCATTGAAACTTTTCAAATCCCTCTCAAAATTGTGGAAATTCTCTTGAAGCTTTTATAATTCTCTCTAGAATTTTCAAAATACATGTCCACATGTTTACAATTTCACGTCAAAAAATGGCTAAAATTCCAGTGGAAATTTTTTCAAAGTCCCTTAAAAATTTTCCAATTTTTGTCCCAATTCTTCCCATTCCCATTGAAACGTTTCAAATCCCTCTCAAAATTGTGGAAATTCTGTTGAAGCTTTTAAAATTCTCTCTAGAATTTTCAAAATCCATGTCCACATGTTTACAATTTCACGTCAAAAAATGGCTAAAATTCCAGTTGAAATTTTTTCAAAGTTCCTTAAAAATTTTCCAATTTTCGTCCCAATTCTTCCCATTCCCATTGAAACTTTTCAAATCCCTCTCAAAATTGTGGAAATTCTGTTGAAGCTTTTAAAATTCTCTCTAGAATTTTCAAAATCCACTTCAACATGTTTACAATTTCACGTCAAAAAATGGCTAAATTTCCAGTTGAAATTTTTTCAAAGTCCCTTAAAAATTTTCCAATTTTTGTCCCAATTCTTCCCATTCCCATTGAAACTTTTCAAATCCCTCTCAAAATTGTGGAAATTCTCTTGAAGCTTTTAAAATTCTCTCTAGAATTTTCAAAATCCATGTCCACATGTTTACAATTTCACGTCAAAAAATGGCTAAAATTCCAGTTGAAATTTTTTCAAAGTCCCTGAAAAATTTTCCAATTTTTGTCCCAATTCTTCCCATTCCCATTGAAACTTTTCAAATCCCTCTCAAAATTGTTGAAATTCTGTTGAAGCTTTTAAAATTCTCTCTAGAATTTTCAAAATCCATGTCCACATGTTTACAATTTCACGTCAAAAAATGGCTAAAATTCCAGTTGAAATTTTTTCAAAGTCCCTGAAAAATTTTCCAATTTTTGTCCCAATTCTTCCCATTCCCATTGAAACTTTTCAAATCCCTCTCAAAATTGTGGAAATTCTCTTGAAGCTTTTAAAATTCTCTCTAGAATTTTCAAAATCCATGTCCACATGTTTACAATTTCACGTCAAAAAATGGCTAAAATTCCAGTTGAAATTTTTTCAAAGTCCCTTAAAAATTTTCCAATTTTTGTCCCAATTCTTCCCATTCCCATTGAAACTTTTCAAATCCCTCTCAAAATTGTGGAAATTCTGTTGAAGCTTTTAAAATTCTCTCTAGAATTTTGAAAATCCATGGCCACATGTTTACAATTTCACGTCAAAAAATGGCTAAAATTCCAGTTGAAATTTTTTCAAAGTCCCTGAAAAATTTTCCAATTTTTGTCCCAATTCTTCCCATTCCCATTGAAACTTTTCAAATCCCTCTCAAAATTGTTGAAATTCTCTTGAAGCTTTTAAAATTCTCTCTAGAATTTTCAAAATCCATGTCCACATGTTTACAATTTCACGTCAAAAAATGGCTAAAATTCCAGTTGAAATTTTTTCAAAGTCCCTTAAAAATTTTCCAATTTTTGTCCCAATTCTTCCCATTCCCATTGAAACTTTTCAAATCCCTCTCAAAATTGTGGAAATTCTCTTGAAGCTTTTAAAATTCTCTCTAGAATTTTCAAAATCCATGGCCACATGTTTACAATTTCACGTCAAAAAATGGCTAAAATTCCAGTTGAAATTTTTTCAAAGTCCCTTCAAAATTTTCCAATTTTTGTCCCAATTCTTCCCATTCCCATTGAAACTTTTCAAATCCCTCTCAAAATTGTTGAAATTCTCTTGAAGCTTTTAAAATTCTCTCTAGAATTTTCAAAATCCATGTCCACATGTTTACAATTTCACGTCAAAAAATTGCTAAAATTCCAGTTGAAATTTTTTCAAAGTCCCTGAAAAATTTTCCAATTTTTGTCCCAATTCTTCCCATTCCCATTGAAACTTTTCAAATCCCTCTCAAAATTGTTGAAATTCTGTTGAAGCTTTTAAAATTCTCTCTAGAATTTTCAAAATCCATGTCCACATGTTTACAATTTCACGTCACAAAATGGCTAAAATTCCAGTTGAAATTTTTTCAAAGTCCCTGAAAAATTTTCCAATTTTTGTCCC
>NW_028116829.1:0-37188 GCF_964273445.1 Streptopelia decaocto
TTCCCATTGAAACTTTTCAAATCCCTCTCAAAATTGTTGAAATTCTCTTGAAGCTTTTAAAATTCTCTCTAGAATTTTCAAAATCCATGGCCACATGTTTACAATTTCACGTCAAAAAATTGCTAAAATTCCAGTTGCAATTTTTTCAAAGTCCCTTAAAAATTTTCCAATTTTTGTCCCAATTCTTCCCATTCCCATTGAAACTTTTCAAATCCCTCTCAAAATGGTTGAAATTCTGTTGAAGCTTTTAAAATTCTCTCTAGAATTTTCAAAATCCACTTCAACATGTTTACAATTTCAGGTCCAAATTGCTAAAATTCCAGTTGAAATTATTTCAAAGTCCCTTAAAAATTTTCCAATTTTTGTCCCAATTCTTACCATTCCCATTGAAACTTTTCAAATCCTTCTCAAAATTGTTGAAATTCTCTTGAAGCTTTTAAAATTCTCTCTAGAATTTTCAAAATCCATGTCCACATGTTTACAATTTCACGTCAAAATTGCTAAAATTCCAGTTGAAATGTTTTCAAAGTCCCTTAAAAATTTTCCAATTTTTGTCCCAATTCTTCCCATTCCCATTGAAACTTTTCAAAACCCTCTCAAAATTGTTGAAATTCTGTTGAAGCTTTTAAAATTCTCTCTAGAATTTTCAAAATCCATGTCCACATGTTTACAATTTCACGTCAAAAAATGGCTAAAATTCCAGTTGAAATTTTTTCAAAGTCCCTTAAAAATTTTCCAATTTTTGTCCCAATTCTTCCCATTCCCATTGAAACTTTTCAAATCCCTCTCAAAATTGTTGAAATTCTGTTGAAGCTTTTAAAATTCTCTCTAGAATTTTCAAAATCCATGTCCACATGTTTACAATTTCACGTCAAAATGGCTAAAATTCCAGTTGAAATTTTTTCAAAGTCCCTTAAAAATTTTCCAATTTTTGTCCCAATTCTTCCCATTCCCATTGAAACTTTTCAAATCCCTCTCAAAATTGTTGAAATTCTGTTGAAGCTTTTAAAATTCTCTCTAGAATTTTCAAAATCCATGTCCACATGTTTACAATTTCACGTCAAAAAATGGCTAAAATTCCAGTTGAAATTTTTTCAAAGTCCCTTAAAAATTTTCCAATTTTTGTCCCAATTCTTCCCATTCCCATTGAAACTTTTCAAATCCCTCTCAAAATTGTTGAAATTCTCTTGAAGCTTTTAAAATTCTCTCTAGAATTTTCAAAATCCATGGCCACATGTTTACAATTTCACGTCAAAAAATGGCTAAAATTCCAGTTGAAATTTTTTCAAAGTCCCTGAAAAATTTTCCAATTTTTGTCCCAATTCTTCCCATTCCCATTGAAACTTCTCAAATCCCTCTCAAAATTGTTGAAATTCTCTTGAAGCTTTTAAAATTCTCTCTAGAATTTTCAAAATCCATGGCCACATGTTTACAATTTCACGTCAAAAAATGGCTAAAATTCCAGTTGAAATGTTTTCAAAGTCCCTTAAAAATTTTCCAATTTTTGTCCCAATTCTTCCCATTCCCATTGAAACTTTTCAAATCCCTCTCAAAATTGTTGAAATTCTCTTGAAGCTTTTAAAATTCTCTCTAGAATTTTCAAAATCCATGTCCACATGTTTACAATTTCACGTCAAAAAATGGCTAAAATTCCAGTTGAAATTATTTCAAAGTCCCTTAAAAATTTTCCAATTTTTGTCCCAATTCTTCCCATTCCCATTGAAACTTTTCAAATCCTTCTCAAAATTGTTGAAATTCTCTTGAAGCTTTTAAAATTCTCTCTAGAATTTTCAAAATCCATGTCCACATGTTTACAATTTCACGTCAAAATTGCTAAAATTCCAGTTGAAATGTTTTCAAAGTCCCTTAAAAATTTTCCAATTTTTGTCCCAATTCTTCCCATTCCCATTGAAACTTTTCAAATCCCTCTCAAAATTGTTGAAATTCTGTTGAAGCTTTTAAAATTCTCTCTAGAATTTTCAAAATCCATGTCCACATGTTTACAATTTCACGTCAAAAAATTGCTAAAATTCCAGTTGAAATTTTTTCAAAGTCCCTGAAAAATTTTCCAATTTTTGTCCCAATTCTTCCCATTCCCATTGAAACTTTTCAAATCCCTCTCAAAAGTGTTGAAATTCTGTTGAAGCTTTTAAAATTCTCTCTAGAATTTTCAAAATCCATGTCCACATGTTTACAATTTCACGTCAAAATGGCTAAAATTCCAGTTGAAATTTTTTCAAAGTCCCTTAAAAATTTTCCAATTTTTGTCCCAATTCTTCCCATTCCCATTGAAACTTTTCAAATCCCTCTCAAAATTGTTGAAATTCTGTTGAAGCTTTTAAAATTCTCTCTAGAATTTTAAAAATCCATGTCCACATGTTTACAATTTCACGTCAAAAAATGGCTAAAATTCCAGTTGAAATTTTTTCAAAGTCCCAGAAAAATTTTCCAATTTTTGTCCCAATTCTTCCCATTCCCATTGAAACTTTTCAAATCCCTCTCAAAATTGTTGAAATTCTCTTGAAGCTTTTAAAATTCTCTCTAGAATTTTCAAAATCCATGGCCACATGTTTACAATTTCACGTCAAAAAATTGCTAAAATTCCAGTTGCAATTTTTTCAAAGTCCCTTAAAAATTTTCCAATTTTTGTCCCAATTCTTCCCATTCCCATTGAAACTTTTCAAATCCCTCTCAAAATTGTTGAAATTCTGTTGAAGCTTTTAAAATTCTCTCTAGAATTTTCAAAATCCACTTCAACATGTTTACAATTTCAGGTCCAAATTGCTAAAATTCCAGTTGAAATTATTTCAAAGTCCCTTAAAAATTTTCCAATTTTTGTCCCAATTCTTCCCATTCCCATTGAAACTTTTCAAATCCCTCTCAAAAGTGTTGAAATTCTGTTGAAGCTTTTAAAATTCTCTCTAGAATTTTCAAAATCCATGTCCACATGTTTACAATTTCACGTCAAAATGGCTAAAATTCCAGTTGAAATTTTTTCAAAGTCCCTTAAAAATTTTCCAATTTTTGTCCCAATTCTTCCCATTCCCATTGAAACTTTTCAAATCCCTCTCAAAATTGTTGAAATTCTGTTGAAGCTTTTAAAATTCTCTCTAGAATTTTAAAAATCCATGTCCACATGTTTACAATTTCACGTCAAAAAATGGCTAAAATTCCAGTTGAAATTTTTTCAAAGTCCCTTAAAAATTTTCCAATTTTTGTCCCAATTCTTCCCATTCCCATTGAAACTTTTCAAATCCCTCTCAAAATTGTTGAAATTCTCTTGAAGCTTTTAAAATTCTCTCTAGAATTTTCAAAATCCACTTCAACATGTTTACAATTTCAGGTCCAAATTGCTAAAATTCCAGTTGAAATTTTTTCAAAGTCCCTGAAAAATTTTCCAATTTTTGTCCCAATTCTTCCCATTCCCATTGAAACTTTTCAAATCCCTCTCAAAATTGTTGAAATTCTGTTGAAGCTTTTAAAATTCTCTCTAGAATTTTCAAAATCCATGTCCACATGTTTACAATTTCACGTCAAAATGGCTAAAATTCCAGTTGAAATTTTTTCAAAGTCCCTTAAAAATTTTCCAATTTTTGTCCCAATTCTTCCCATTCCCATTGAAACTTTTCAAATCCCTCTCAAAATTGTTGAAATTCTGTTGAAGCTTTTAAAATTCTCTCTAGAATTTTCAAAATCCATGTCCACATGTTTACAATTTCACGTCAAAAAATGGCTAAAATTCCAGTTGAAATTTTTTCAAAGTCCCTTAAAAATTTTCCAATTTTTGTCCCAATTCTTCCCATTCCCATTGAAACTTTTCAAATCCCTCTCAAAATTGTTGAAATTCTCTTGAAGCTTTTAAAATTCTCTCTAGAATTTTCAAAATCCATGGCCACATGTTTACAATTTCACGTCAAAAAATGGCTAAAATTCCAGTTGAAATTTTTTCAAAGTCCCTTAAAAATTTTCCAATTTTTGTCCCAATTCTTCCCATTCCCATTGAAACTTTTCAAATCCCTCTCAAAATGGTTGAAATTCTCTTGAAGCTTTTAAAATTCTCTCTAGAATTTTCAAAATCCACTTCAACATGTTTACAATTTCACGTCAAAAAATGGCTAAAATTCCAGTTGAAATTTTTTCAAAGTCCCTTAAAAATTTTCCAATTTTTGTCCCAATTCTTCCCATTCCCATTGAAACTTTTCAAATCCCTCTCAAAATTGTTGAAATTCTCTTGAAGCTTTTAAAATTCTCTCTAGAATTTTCAAAAGCCATGGCCACATGTTTACAATTTCACGTCAAAAAATGGCTAAAATTCCAGTTGAAATTTTTTCAAAGTCCCTTAAAAATTTTCCCATTTTTGTCCCAATTCTTCCCATTCCCATTGAAACTTTTCAAATCCCTCTCAAAATTGTTGAAATTCTCTTGAAGCTTTTAAAATTCTCTCTAGAATTTTCAAAATCCACTTCAACATGTTTACAATTTCACGTCAAAAAATGGCTAAAATTCCAGTTGAAATTTTTTCAAAGTCCCTTAAAAATTTTCCAATTTTTGTCCCAATTCTTCCCATTCCCATTGAAACTTTTCAAATCCCTCTCAAAATTGTTGAAATTCTCTTGAAGCTTTTAAAATTCTCTCTAGAATTTTCAAAATCCACTTCAACATGTTTACAATTTCACGTCAAAAAATGGCTAAAATTCCAGTTGAAATTTTTTCAAAGTCCCTTAAAAATTTTCCAATTTTTGTCCCAATTCTTCCCATTCCCATTGAAACTTTTCAAATCCCTCTCAAAATTGTTGAAATTCTCTTGAAGCTTTTAAAATTCTCTCTAGAATTTTCAAAATCCATGGCCACATGTTTACAATTTCACGTCAAAAAATGGCTAAAATTCCAGTTGAAATTTTTTCAAAGTCCCTTAAAAATTTTCCAATTTTTGTCCCAATTCTTCCCATTCCCATTGAAACTTTTCAAATCCCTCTCAAAAGTGTTGAAATACTGTTGAAGCTTTTAAAATTCTCTCTAGAATTTTCAAAATCCATGTCCACATGTTTACAATTTCACATAAAAAAATGGCTAAAATTCCAGTTGCAATTTTTTCAAAGTCCCTTAAAAATTTTCCAATTTTTGTCCCAATTCTTCCCATTCCCATTGAAACTTTTCAAATCCCTCTCAAAATTTTTGAAATTCTCTTGAAGCTTTTAAAATTCTCTCTAGAATTTTCAAAATCCATGTCCACATGTTTACAATTTCACGTCAAAAAATTGCTAAAATTCCAATTGAAATTTTTTCAAAGTCCCTTAAAAATTTTCCAATTTTTGTCCCAATTCTTCCCATTCCCATTGAAACTTTTCAAATCCCTCTCAAAATTGTTGAAATTCTGTTGAAGCTTTTAAAATTCTCTCTAGAATTTTCAAAATCCATGTCCACATGTTCACAATTTCACGTAAAAAAATGGCTAAAATTCCAGTTGAAATTTTTTCAAAGTCCCTTAAAAATTTTCCAATTTTTGTCCCAATTCTTCCCATTCCCATTGAAACTTTTCAAATCCCTCTCAAAATTGTTGAAATTCTCTTGAAGCTTTTAAAATTCTCTCTAGAATTTTCAAAATCCATGTCCACATGTTTACAATTTCACGTCAAAAAATGGCTAAAATTCCAGTTGAAATTTTTTCAAAGTCCCTTAAAAATTTTCCAATTTTTGTCCCAATTCTTCCCATTCCCATTGAAACTTTTCAAATCCCTCTCAAAATTGTTGAAATTCTCTTGAAGCTTTTAAAATTCTCTCTAGAATTTTCAAAATCCATGTCCACATGTTTACAATTTCACGTAACAAAATGGCTAAAATTCCAGTTGAAATTTTTTCAAAGTCCCTTAAAAATTTTCCAATTTTTGTCCCAATTCTTCCCATTCCCATTGAAACTTTTCAAATCCCTCTCAAAATTGTTGAAATTCTCTTGAAGCTTTTAAAATTCTCTCTAGAATTTTCAAAATCCATGGCCACATGTTTACAATTTCACGTCAAAAAATGGCTAAAATTCCAGTTGAAATTTTTTCAAAGTCCCTTAAAAATTTTCCAATTTTTGCCCCAATTCTTCCCATTCCCATTGAAACTTTTCAAATCCCTCTCAAAATGGTTGAAATTCTGTTGAAGCTTTTAAAATTCTCTCTAGAATTTTCAAAATCCATGGCCACATGTTTACAATTTCACGTCAAAAAATGGCTAAAATTCCAGTTGAAATTTTTTCAAAGTCCCTGAAAAATTTTCCAATTTTTGTCCCAATTCTTCCCATTCCCATTGAAACTTTTCAAATCCCTCTCAAAATGGTTGAAATTCTCTTGAAGCTTTTAAAATTCTCTCTAGAATTTTCAAAATCCACTTCAACATGTTTACAATTTCACGTCAAAAAATGGCTAAAATTCCAGTTGAAATTTTTTCAAAGTCCCTTAAAAATTTTCCAATTTTTGTCCCAATTCTTCCCATTCCCATTGAAACTTTTCAAATCCCTCTCAAAATGGTTGAAATTCTGTTGAAGCTTTTAAAATTCTCTCTAGAATTTTCAAAATCCATGGCCACATGTTTACAATTTCACGTCAAAAAATGGCTAAAATTCCAGTTGAAATTTTTTCAAAGTCCCTTCAAAATTTTCCAATTTTTGTCCCAATTCTTCCCATTCCCATTGAAACTTTTCAAATCCCTCTCAAAATTGTTGAAATTCTCTTGAAGCTTTTAAAATTCTCTCTAGAATTTTCAAAATCCACTTCAACATGTTTACAATTTCACGTCAAAAAATGGCTAAAATTCCAGTTGAAATTTTTTCAAAGTCCCTTCAAAATTTTCCAATTTTTGTCCCAATTCTTCCCATTCCCATTGAAACTTTTCAAATCCCTCTCAAAATTGTTGAAATTCTGTTGAAACTTTTAAAATTCTCTCTAGAATTTTCAAAATCCATGTCCACATGTTCACAATTTCACGTAAAAAAATTGCTAAAATTCCAGTTGAAATTTTTTCAAAGTCCCTTAAAAATTTTCCAATTTTTGTCCCAATTCTTCCCATTCCCATTGAAACTTTTCAAATCCCTCTCAAAATTGTAGAAATTCTGTTGAAGCTTTTAAAATTCTCTCTAGAATTTTCAAAATCCATGGCCACATGTTTACAATTTCACATAAAAAAATGGCTAAAATTCCAGTTGAAATTTTTTCAAAGTCCCTTAAAAATTTTCCAATTTTTGTCCCAATTCTTCCCATTCCCATTGAAACTTTTCAAATCCCTCTCAAAATTGTTGAAATTCTCTTGAAGCTTTTAAAATTCTCTCTAGAATTTTCAAAATCCACTTCAACATGTTTACAATTTCACGTCAAAAAATTGCTAAAATTCCAGTTGAAATTTTTTCAAAGTCCCTTAAAAATTTTCCAATTTTTGTCCCAATTCTTCCCATTCCCATTGAAACTTTTCAAATCCCTCTCAAAATTGTTGAAATTCTCTTGAAGCTTTTAAAATTCTCTCTAGAATTTTCAAAATCCATGGCCACATGTTTACAATTTCACGTCAAAAAATGGCTAAAATTCCAGTTGAAATTTTTTCAAAGTCCCTTAAAAATTTTCCAATTTTTGTCCCAATTCTTCCCATTCCCATTGAAACTTTTCATATCCCTCTCAAAATTGTTGAAATTCTCTTGAAGCTTTTAAAATTCTCTCTAGAATTTTCAAAATCCATGTCCACATGTTTACAATTTCACGTCAAAAAATTGCTAAAATTCCAGTTGAAATTTTTTCAAAGTCCCTTCAAAATTTTCCAATTTTTGTCCCAATTCTTCCCATTCCCATTGAAACTTTTCAAATCCCTCTCAAAATTGTTGAAATTCTCTTGAAGCTTTTAAAATTCTCTCTAGAATTTTCAAAATCCATGTCCACATGTTTACAATTTCACGTCAAAAAATGGCTAAAATTCCAGTTGAAATGTTTTCAAAGTCCCTTAAAAATTTTCCAATTTTTGTCCCAATTCTTCCCATTCCCATTGAAACTTTTCAAATCCCTCTCAAAATTGTTGAAATTCTCTTGAAGCTTTTAAAATTCTCTCTAGAATTTTCAAAATCCATGTCCACATGTTTACAATTTCACGTCAAAAAATGGCTAAAATTCCAGTTGAAATTATTTCAAAGTCCCTTAAAAATTTTCCAATTTTTGTCCCAATTCTTCCCATTCCCATTGAAACTTTTCAAATCCTTCTCAAAATTGTTGAAATTCTCTTGAAGCTTTTAAAATTCTCTCTAGAATTTTCAAAATCCATGTCCACATGTTTACAATTTCACGTCAAAATTGCTAAAATTCCAGTTGAAATGTTTTCAAAGTCCCTTAAAAATTTTCCAATTTTTGTCCCAATTCTTCCCATTCCCATTGAAACTTTTCAAATCCCTCTCAAAATTGTTGAAATTCTGTTGAAGCTTTTAAAATTCTCTCTAGAATTTTCAAAATCCATGTCCACATGTTTACAATTTCACGTCAAAAATTGCTAAAATTCCAGTTGAAATTTTTTCAAAGTCCCTGAAAAATTTTCCAATTTTTGTCCCAATTCTTCCCATTCCCATTGAAACTTTTCAAATCCCTCTCAAAAGTGTTGAAATTCTGTTGAAGCTTTTAAAATTCTCTCTAGAATTTTCAAAATCCATGTCCACATGTTTACAATTTCACGTCAAAATGGCTAAAATTCCAGTTGAAATTTTTTCAAAGTCCCTTAAAAATTTTCCAATTTTTGTCCCAATTCTTCCCATTCCCATTGAAACTTTTCAAATCCCTCTCAAAATTGTTGAAATTCTCTTGAAGCTTTTAAAATTCTCTCTAGAATTTTCAAAATCCATGGCCACATGTTTACAATTTCACGTCAAAAAATGGCTAAAATTCCAGTTGAAATTTTTTCAAAGTCACTTAAAAATTTTCCAATTTTTGTCCCAATTCTTCCCATTCCCATTGAAACTTTTCAAATCCCTCTCAAAATTGTTGAAATTCTGTTGAAGCTTTTAAAATTCTCTCTAGAATTTTCAAAATCCATGGCCACATGTTTACAATTTCACGTCAAAAAATGGCTAAAATTCCAGTTGAAATTTTTTCAAAGTCCCTGAAAAATTTTCCAATTTTTGTCCCAATTCTTCCCATTCCCATTGAAACTTTTCAAATCCCTCTCAAAATTGTTGAAATTCTGTTGAAGCTTTTAAAATTCTCTCTAGAATTTTCAAAATCCACTTCAACATGTTTACAATTTCAGGTCCAAATTGCTAAAATTCCAGTTGAAATTATTTCAAAGTCCCTTAAAAATTTTCCAATTTTTGTCCCAATTCTTCCCATTCCCATTGAAACTTTTCAAATCCCTCTCAAAAGTGTTGAAATTCTGTTGAAGCTTTTAAAATTCTCTCTAGAATTTTCAAAATCCATGTCCACATGTTTACAATTTCACGTCAAAATGGCTAAAATTCCAGTTGAAATTTTTTCAAAGTCCCTTAAAAATTTTCCAATTTTTGTCCCAATTCTTCCCATTCCCATTGAAACTTTTCAAATCCCTCTCAAAATTGTTGAAATTCTGTTGAAGCTTTTAAAATTCTCTCTAGAATTTTAAAAATCCATGTCCACATGTTTACAATTTCACGTCAAAAAATGGCTAAAATTCCAGTTGAAATTTTTTCAAAGTCCCTTAAAAATTTTCCAATTTTTGTCCCAATTCTTCCCATTCCCATTGAAACTTTTCAAATCCCTCTCAAAATTGTTGAAATTCTCTTGAAGCTTTTAAAATTCTCTCTAGAATTTTCAAAATCCACTTCAACATGTTTACAATTTCAGGTCCAAATTGCTAAAATTCCAGTTGAAATTTTTTCAAAGTCCCTTAAAAATTTTCCAATTTTTGTCCCAATTCTTCCCATTCCCATTGAAACTTTTCAAATCCCTCTCAAAATTGTTGAAATTCTGTTGAAGCTTTTAAAATTCTCTCTAGAATTTTCAAAATCCATGTCCACATGTTTACAATTTCACGTCAAAATGGCTAAAATTCCAGTTGAAATTTTTTCAAAGTCCCTTAAAAATTTTCCAATTTTTGTCCCAATTCTTCCCATTCCCATTGAAACTTTTCAAATCCCTCTCAAAATTGTTGAAATTCTGTTGAAGCTTTTAAAATTCTCTCTAGAATTTTCAAAATCCATGTCCACATGTTTACAATTTCACGTCAAAAAATGGCTAAAATTCCAGTTGAAATTTTTCAAAGTCCCTTAAAAATTTTCCAATTTTTGTCCCAATTCTTCCCATTCCCATTGAAACTTTTCAAATCCCTCTCAAAATTGTTGAAATTCTCTTGAAGCTTTTAAAATTCTCTCTAGAATTTTCAAAATCCATGGCCACATGTTTACAATTTCACGTCAAAAAATGGCTAAAATTCCAGTTGAAATTTTTTCAAAGTCCCTTAAAAATTTTCCAATTTTTGTCCCAATTCTTCCCATTCCCATTGAAACTTTTCAAATCCCTCTCAAAATGGTTGAAATTCTCTTGAAGCTTTTAAAATTCTCTCTAGAATTTTCAAAATCCACTTCAACATGTTTACAATTTCACGTCAAAAAATGGCTAAAATTCCAGTTGAAATTTTTTCAAAGTCCCTTAAAAATTTTCCAATTTTTGTCCCAATTCTTCCCATTCCCATTGAAACTTTTCAAATCCCTCTCAAAATTGTTGAAATTCTCTTGAAGCTTTTAAAATTCTCTCTAGAATTTTCAAAAGCCATGGCCACATGTTTACAATTTCACGTCAAAAAATGGCTAAAATTCCAGTTGAAATTTTTTCAAAGTCCCTTAAAAATTTTCCCATTTTTGTCCCAATTCTTCCCATTCCCATTGAAACTTTTCAAATCCCTCTCAAAATTGTTGAAATTCTCTTGAAGCTTTTAAAATTCTCTCTAGAATTTTCAAAATCCACTTCAACATGTTTACAATATCACGTCAAAAAATGGCTAAAATTCCAGTTGAAATTTTTTCAAAGTCCCTTAAAAATTTTCCAATTTTTGTCCCAATTCTTCCCATTCCCATTGAAACTTTTCAAATCCCTCTCAAAATTGTTGAAATTCTCTTGAAGCTTTTAAAATTCTCTCTAGAATTTTCAAAATCCACTTCAACATGTTTACAATTTCACGTCAAAAAATGGCTAAAATTCCAGTTGAAATTTTTTCAAAGTCCCTTAAAAATTTTCCAATTTTTGTCCCAATTCTTCCCATTCCCATTGAAACTTTTCAAATCCCTCTCAAAATTGTTGAAATCTCTTGAAGCTTTTAAAATTCTCTCTAGAATTTTCAAAATCCATGGCCACATGTTTACAATTTCACGTCAAAAAATGGCTAAAATTCCAGTTGAAATTTTTTCAAAGTCCCTTAAAAATTTTCCAATTTTTGTCCCAATTCTTCCCATTCCCATTGAAACTTTTCAATCACTCTCAAAATTGTTGAAATTCTGTTGAAGCTTTTAAAATTCTCTCTAGAATTTTCAAAATCCACTTCAACATGTTTACAATTTCACGTCAAAAAATTGCTAAAATTCCAGTTGAAATTTTTTCAAAGTCCCTGAAAAATTTTCCAATTTTTGTCCCAATTCTTCCCATTCCCATTGAAACTTTTCAAATCCCTCTCAAAATTTTTGAAATTCTCTTGAAGCTTTTTAAAATTCTCTCTAGAATTTTCAAAATCCATGTCCACATGTTTACAATTTCACGTCAAAAAATTGCTAAAATTCCAATTGAAATTTTTTCAAAGTCCCTTAAAAATTTTCCAATTTTTGTCCCAATTCTTCCCATTCCCATTGAAACTTTTCAAATCCCTCTCAAAATTGTTGAAATTCTGTTGAAGCTTTTAAAATTCTCTCTAGAATTTTCAAATCCATGTCCACATGTTCACAATTTCACGTAAAAAAATGGCTAAAATTCCAGTTGAAATTTTTTCAAAGTCCCTTCAAAATTTTCCAATTTTTGTCCCAATTCTTCCCATTCCCATTGAAACTTTTCAAATCCCCTCTCAAAATTGTTGAAATTCTCTTGAAGCTTTTAAATTCTCTCTAGAATTTTCAAATCCATGTCCACATGTTTACAATTTCACGTCAAAAAATGGCTAAAATTCCAGTTGAAATTTTTCAAAGTCCCTTAAAAATTTTCCAATTTTTGTCCCAATTCTTCCCATTCCCATTGAAACTTTTCAAATCCCTCTCAAAATTGTTGAAATTCTGTTGAAGCTTTTAAAATTCTCTCTAGAATTTTCAAAATCCATGTCCACATGTTTACAATTTCACGTAACAAAATGGCTAAAATTCCAGTTGAAATTTTTTCAAAGTCCCTTAAAAATTTTCCAATTTTTGTCCCAATTCTTCCCATTCCCATTGAAACTTTTCAAATCCCTCTCAAAATTGTTGAAATTCTCTTGAAGCTTTTAAATTCTCTCTAGAATTTTCAAAATCCATGGCCACATGTTTACAATTTCACGTCAAAAAATGGCTAAAATTCCAGTTGAAATTTTTTCAAAGTCCCTTAAAAATTTTCCAGTTTTTGTCCCAATTCTTCCCATTCCCATTGAAACTTTTCAAATCCCTCTCAAAATGGTTGAAATTCTGTTGAAGCTTTTAAAATTCTCTCTAGAATTTTCAAAATCCATGGCCACATGTTTACAATTTCACGTCAAAAAATGGCTAAAATTCCAGTTGCAATTTTTCAAAGTCCCTTAAAAATTTTCCAATTTTTGTCCCAATTCTTCCCATTCCCATTGAAACTTTTCAAATCCCTCTCAAATGGTTGAAATTCTCTTGAAGCTTTTAAAATTCTCTCTAGAATTTTCAAAATCCACTTCAACATGTTTACAATTTCACGTCAAAAAATGGCTAAAATTCCAGTTGAAATTTTTTCAAAGTCCCTTAAAAATTTTCCAATTTTTGTCCCAATTCTTCCCATTCCCATTGAAACTTTTCAAATCCCTCTCAAAATGGTTGAAATTCTGTTGAAGCTTTTAAAATTCTCTCTAGAATTTTCAAAATCCATGGCCACATGTTTACAATTTCACGTCAAAAAATGGCTAAAATTCCAGTTGAAATTTTTTCAAAGTCCCTTCAAAATTTTCCAATTTTTGTCCCAATTCTTCCCATTCCCATTGAAACTTTTCAAATCCCTCTCAAAATTGTTGAAATTCTCTTGAAGCTTTTAAAATTCTCTCTAGAATTTTCAAAATCCACTTCAACATGTTTACAATTTCACGTCAAAAAATTGCTAAAATGCCAGTTGAAATTTTTTCAAAGTCCCTTCAAAATTTTCCAATTTTTGTCCCAATTCTTCCCATTCCCATTGAAACTTTTCAAATCCCTCTCAAAATTGTTGAAATTCTGTTGAAGCTTTTAAAATTCTCTCTAGAATTTTCAAAATCCATGTCCACATGTTCACAATTTCACGTAAAAAAATTGCTAAAATTCCAGTTGAAATTTTTTCAAAGTCCCTTAAAAATTTTCCAATTTTTGTCCCAATTCTTCCCATTCCCATTGAAACTTTTCAAATCCCTCTCAAAATTGTAGAAATTCTGTTGAAGCTTTTAAAATTCTCTCTAGAATTTTCAAAATCCATGGCCACATGTTTACAATTTCACATAAAAAAATGGCTAAAATTCCAGTTGAAATTTTTTCAAAGTCCCTTAAAAATTTTCCAATTTTTGTCCCAATTCTTCCCATTCCCATTGAAACTTTTCAAATCCCTCTCAAAATTGTTGAAATTCTCTTGAAGCTTTTAAAATTCTCTCTAGAATTTTCAAAATCCACTTCAACATGTTTACAATTTCACGTCAAAAAATTGCTAAAATTCCAGTTGAAATTTTTTCAAAGTCCCTGAAAAATTTTCCAATTTTTGTCCCAATTCTTCCCATTCCCATTGAAACTTTTCAAATCCCTCTCAAAATTGTTGAAATTCTCTTGAAGCTTTTAAAATTCTCTCTAGAATTTTCAAAATCCATGGCCACATGTTTACAATTTCACGTCAAAAAATGGCTAAAATTCCAGTTGAAATTTTTTCAAAGTCCCTTAAAAATTTTCCAATTTTTGTCCCAATTCTTCCCATTCCCATTGAAACTTTTCATATCCCTCTCAAAATTGTTGAAATTCTCTTGAAGCTTTTAAAATTCTCTCTAGAATTTTCAAAATCCATGTCCACATGTTTACAATTTCACGTCAAAAAATTGCTAAAATTCCAGTTGAAATTTTTTCAAAGTCCCTTAAAAATTTTCCAATTTTTGTCCCAATTCTTCCCATTCCCATTGAAACTTTTCAAATCCCTCTCAAAATTGTAGAAATTCTCTTGAAGCTTTTAAAATTCTCTCTAGAATTTTCAAAATCCATGGCCACATGTTTACAATTTCACGTCAAAAAATGGCTAAAATTCCAGTTGAAATTTTTTCAAAGTCCCTTAAAAATTTTCCAATTTTTGTCCCAATTCTTCCCATTCCCATTGAAACTTTTCAAATCCCTCTCAAAATTGTTGAAATTCTCTTGAAGCTTTTAAAATTCTCTCTAGAATTTTCAAAATCCATGTCCACATGTTTACAATTTCACGTCAAAAAATGGCTAAAATTCCAGTTGAAATTTTTTCAAAGTCCCTTAAAAATTTTCCCATTTTTGTCCCAATTCTTCCCATTCCCATTGAAACTTCTCAAATCCCTCTCAAAATTGTTGAAATTCTCTTGAAGCTTTTAAAATTCTCTCTAGAATTTTCAAAATCCATGTCCACATGTTTACAATTTCACGTCAAAAAATGGCTAAAATTCCAGTTGAAATTTTTTCAAAGTCCCTTCAAAATTTTCCAATTTTTGTCCCAATTCTTCCCATTCCCATTGAAACTTTTCAAATCCCTCTCAAAATTGTTGAAATTCTCTTGAAGCTTTTAAAATTCTCTCTAGAATTTTCAAAATCCATGTCCACATGTTTACAATTTCACGTCAAAAAATGGCTAAAATTCCAGTTGAAATTTTTTCAAAGTCCCTGAAAAATTTTCCAATTTTTGTCCCAATTCTTCCCATTCCCATTGAAACTTTTCAAATCCCTCTCAAAATTGTTGAAATTCTCTTGAAGCTTTTAAAATTCTCTCTAGAATTTTCAAAATCCATGTCCACATGTTTACAATTTCACATAAAAAAATGGCTAAAATTCCAGTTGAAATTTTTTCAAAGTCCCTTAAAAATTTTCCAATTTTTGTCCCAATTCTTCCCATTCCCATGGAAACTTTTCAAATCCCTCTCAAAATTGTTGAAATTCTCTTGAAGCTTTTAAAATTCTCTCTAGAATTTTCAAAATCCACTTCAACATGTTTACAATTTCATGTAAAAAATTGCTAAAATTCCAGTTGAAATTTTTTCAAAGTCCCTTAAAAATTTTCCAATTTTTGTCCCAATTCTTCCCATTCCCATTGAAACTTTTCAAATCCCTCTCAAAATTGTTGAAATTCTCTTGAAGCTTTTAAAATTCTCTCTAGAATTTTCAAAATCCATGTCCACATGTTTACAATTTCACGTCAAAAAATGGCTAAAATTCCAGTTGAAATTTTTTCAAAGTCCCTTAAAAATTTTCCAATTTTTGTCCCAATTCTTCCCATTCCCATTGAAACTTTTCAAATCCCTCTCAAAATTGTTGAAATTCTGTTGAAGCTTTTAAAATTCTCTCTAGAATTTTCAAAATCCACTTCAACATGTTTACAATTTCACGTCAAAAAATTGCTAAAATTCCAGTTGAAATTTTTTCAAAGTCCCTTCAAAATTTTCTAATTATTGTCCCAATTCTTCCCATTCCCTTTGAAACTTTTCAAATCCCTCTCAAAATTGTTGAAATTCTCTTGAAGCTTTTAAAATTCTCTCTAGAATTTTCAAAATCCATGTCCACATGTTTACAATTTCACGTCAAAAAATGGCTAAAATTCCAGTTGAAATTTTTTCAAAGTCCCTTAAAAATTTTCCAATTTTTGTCCCAATTCTTCCCATTCCAGTGAAACTTTTCAAATCCCTCTCAGAATTGTTGACATTCTCTTGAAGCTTTTAAAATTCTCTCTAGAATTTTCAAAATCCATGTCCACATGTTTACAATTTCACGTCAAAAAATTGCTAAAATTCCAGTTGAAATTTTTTCAAAGTCCCTGAAAAATTTTCCAATTTTTGTCCCAATTCTTCCCATTCCCATTGAAACTTCTCAAATCCCTCTCAAAATTGTTGAAATTCTCTTGAAGCTTTTAAAATTCTCTCTAGAATTTTCAAAATCCATGTCCACATGTTTACAATTTCACGTCAAAAAATGGCTAAAATTCCAGTTGAAATTTTTTCAAAGTCCCTTCAAAATTTTCCAATTTTTGTCCCAATTCTTCCCATTCCCATTGAAACTTTTCAAATCCCTCTCAAAATTGTTGAAATTCTCTTGAAGCTTTTAAAATTCTCTCTAGAATTTTCAAAATCCATGGCCACATGTTTACAATTTCACGTCAAAAAATGGCTAAAATTCCAGTTGAAATTTTTTCAAAGTCCCTTAAAAATTTTCCAATTTTTGTCCCAATTCTTCCCATTCCCATTGAAACTTTTCAAATCCCTCTCCAAATTGTTGACATTCTCTTGAAGCTTTTAAAATTCTCTCTAGAATTTTCAAAATCCACTTCAACATGTTTACAATTTCACGTCAAAAAATGGCTAAAATTCCAGTTGAAATTTTTTCAAAGTCCCTTAAAAATTTTCCAATTTTTGTCCCAATTCTTCCCATTCCCATTGAAACTTTTCAAATCCCTCTCAAAATTGTTGAAATTCTCTTGAAGCTTTTAAAATTCTCTCTAGAATTTTCAAAATCCATGGCCACATGTTTACAATTTCACTTAAAAAAATGGCTAAAATTCCAGTTGAAATTTTTTCAAAGTCCCTTAAAAATTTTCCAATTTTTGTCCCAATTCTTCCCATTCCCATTGAAACTTTTCATATCCCTCTCAAAATTGTTGAAATTCTCTTGAAGCTTTTAAAATTCTCTCTAGAATTTTCAAAATCCATGTCCACATGTTTACAATTTCACGTCAAAAAATGGCTAAAATTCCAGTTGAAATTTTTTCAAAGTCCCTTCAAAATTTTCCAATTTTTGTCCCAATTCTTCCCATTCCCATTGAAACTTTTCAAATCCCTCTCAAAATTGTAGAAATTCTCTTGAAGCTTTTAAAATTCTCTCTAGAATTTTCAAAATCCATGTCCACATGTTTACAATTTCACGTCAAAAAATGGCTAAAATTCCAGTTGAAATTTTTTCAAAGTCCCTTAAAAATTTTCCAATTT
Organism: Streptopelia decaocto; assembly: GCF_964273445.1. Taxonomy (NCBI): domain Eukaryota; kingdom Metazoa; phylum Chordata; class Aves; order Columbiformes; family Columbidae; genus Streptopelia; species Streptopelia decaocto. Next base: position 17,323 of record NW_028116829.1, read on the forward strand.
TTGTCCCAATTCTTCCCATTCCCATTGAAACTTTTCAAATCCCTCTCAAAATTGTTGAAATTCTGTTGAAGCTTTTAAAATTCTCTCTAGAATTTTCAAAATCCACTTCAACATGTTTACAATTTCACGTCAAAAAATTGCTAAAATTCCAGTTGAAATTTTTTCAAAGTCCCTGAAAAATTTTCCAATTTTTGTCCCAATTCTTCCCATTCCCATTGAAACTTTTCAAATCCCTCTCAAAATTGTTGAAATTCTCTTGAAGCTTTTAAAATTCTCTCTAGAATTTTCAAAATCCATGTCCACATGTTTACAATTTCACATCAAAAAATGGCTAAAATTCCAGTTGAAATTTTTTCAAAGTCCCTGAAAAATTTTCCAATTTTTGTCCCAATTCTTCCCATTCCCATTGAAACTTTTCAAATCCCTCTCAAAATTGTTGAAATTCTCTTTAAGCTTTTAAAATTCTCTCTAGAATTTTCAAAATCCATGTCCACATGTTTACAATTTCACGTCAAAAAATGGCTAAAATTCCAGTTGAAATTTTTTCAAAGTCCCTGAAAAATTTTCCAATTTTTGTCCCAATTCTTCCCATTCCCATTGAAACTTTTCAAATCCCTCTCAAAATTGTTGAAATTCTGTTGAAGCTTTTAAAATTCTCTCTAGAATTTTCAAAATCCATGTCCACATGTTCACAATTTCACGTCAAAAAATTGCTAAAATTCCAGTTGAAATTTTTTCAAAGTCCCTTAAAAATTTTCCAATTTTTGTCCCAATTCTTCCCATTCCCATTGAAACTTTTCAAATCCCTCTCAAAATTGTTGAAATTCTCTTGAAGCTTTTAAAATTCTCTCTAGAATTTTCAAAATCCATGGCCACATGTTTACAATTTCACGTCAAAAAATGGCTAAAATTCCAGTTGAAATTTTTTCAAAGTCCCTGAAAAATTTTCCAATTTTTGTCCCAATTCTTCCCATTCCCATTGAAACTTTTCAAATCCCTCTCAAAATTGTTGAAATTCTCTTGAAGCTTTTAAAATTCTCTCTAGAATTTTCAAAATCCATGTCCACATGTTTACAATTTCACATAAAAAAATTGCTAAAATTCCAGTTGAAATTTTTTCAAAGTCCCTTAAAAATTTTCCAATTTTTGTCCCAATTCTTCCCATTCCCATGGAAACTTTTCAAATCCCTCTCAAAATTGTTGAAATTCTCTTGAAGCTTTTAAAATTCTCTCTAGAATTTTCAAAATCCACTTCAACATGTTTACAATTTCATGTAAAAAATTGCTAAAATTCCAGTTGAAATTTTTTCAAAGTCCCTTCAAAATTTTCCAATTTTTGTCCCAATTCTTCCCATTCCCATTAAAACTTTTCAAATCCCTCTCAAAATTGTTGAAATTCTCTTGAAGCTTTTAAAATTCTCTCTAGAATTTTCAAAATCCATGTCCACATGTTTACAATTTCACGTCAAAAAATTGCTAAAATTCCAGTTGAAATTTTGTCAAAGTCCCTTAAAAATTTTCCAATTTTTGTCCCAATTCTTCCCATTCCCATTGAAACTTTTCAAATCCCTCTCAAAATTGTTGAAATTCTGTTGAAGCTTTTAAAATTCTCTCTAGAATTTTCAAAATCCACTTCAACATGTTTACAATTTCACGTCAAAAAATTGCTAAAATTCCAGTTGAAATTTTTTCAAAGTCCCTGAAAAATTTTCCAATTTTTGTCCCAATTCTTCCCATTCCCATTGAAACTTTTCAAATCCCTCTCAAAATTGTTGAAATTCTGTTGAAGCTTTTAAAATTCTCTCTAGAATTTTCAAAATCCATGTCCACATGTTTACAATTTCACGTCAAAAAATGGCTAAAATTCCAGTTGAAATTTTTTCAAAGTCCCTTAAAAATTTTCCAATTTTTGTCCCAATTCTTCCCATTCCCATTGAAACTTTTCAAATCCCTCTCAAAATTGTTGAAATTCTCTTGAAGCTTTTAAAATTCTCTCTAGAATTTTCAAAATCCATGTCCACATGTTTACAATTTCACATAAAAAAATTGCTAAAATTCCAGTTGAAATTTTTTCAAAGTCCCTGAAAAATTTTCCAATTTTTGTCCCAATTCTTCCCATTCCCATTGAAACTTCTCAAATCCCTCTCAAAATTGTTGAAATTCTCTTGAAGCTTTTAAAATTCTCTCTAGAATTTTCAAAATCCATGTCCACATGTTTACAATTTCACGTAAAAAAATGGCTAAAATTCCAGTTGAAATTTTTTCAAAGTCCCTTCAAAATTTTCCAATTTTTGTCCCAATTCTTCCCATTCCCATTGAAACTTTTCAAATCCCTCTCAAAATTGTTGAAATTCTCTTGAAGCTTTTAAAATTCTCTCTAGAATTTTCAAAATCCATGGCCACATGTTTACAATTTCACGTCAAAAAATGGCTAAAATTCCAGTTGAAATTTTTTCAAAGTCCCTGAAAAATTTTCCAATTTTTGTCCCAATTCTTCCCATTCCCATTGAAACTTTTCAAATCCCTCTCAAAATGGTTGAAATTCTGTTGAAGCTTTTAAAATTCTCTCTAGAATTTTCAAAATCCATGGCCACATGTTTACAATTTCACGTCAAAAAATTGCTAAAATTCCAGTTGAAATTTTTTCAAAAGTCCCTTAAAAATTTTCCAATTTTTGTCCCAATTCTTCCCATTCCCATTGAAACTTTTCAAATCCCTCTCAAAATTGTTGAAATTCTGTTGAAGCTTTTAAAATTCTCTCTAGAATTTTCAAAATCCATGTCCACATGTTTACAATTTCACATAAAAAAATGGCTAAAATTCCAGTTGAAATTTTTTCAAAGTCCCTTAAAAATTTTCCAATTTTTGTCCCAATTCTTCCCATTCCCATTGAAACTTTTCAAATCCCTCTCAAAATGGTTGAAATTCTCTTGAAGCTTTTAAAATTCTCTCTAGAATTTTCAAAATCCATGTCCACATGTTTACAATTTCACGTAACAAAATGGCTAAAATTCCAGTTGAAATTTTTTCAAAGTCCCTTAAAAATTTTCCAATTTTTGTCCCAATTCTTCCCATTCCCATTGAAACTTTTCAAATCCCTCTCAAAATTGTTGAAATTCTCTTGAAGCTTTTAAAATTCTCTCTAGAATTTTCAAAATCCATGGCCACATGTTTACAATTTCACGTCAAAAAATGGCTAAAATTCCAGTTGAAATTTTTTCAAAGTCCCTGAAAAATTTTCCAATTTTTGTCCCAATTCTTCCCATTCCCATTGAAACTTTTCAAATCCCTCTCAAAATTGTTGAAATTCTCTTGAAGCTTTTAAAATTCTCTCTAGAATTTTCAAAATCCATGTCCACATGTTTACAATTTCACGTCAAAAAATGGCTAAAATTCCAGTTGAAATTTTTTCAAAGTCCCTGAAAAATTTTCCAATTTTTGTCCCAATTCTTCCCATTCCCATTGAAACTTTTCAAATCCCTCTCAAAATTGTTGAAATTCTCTTGAAGCTTTTAAAATTCTCTCTAGAATTTTCAAAATCCACTTCAACATGTTTACAATTTCATGTAAAAAATTGCTAAAATTCCAGTTGAAATTTTTTCAAAGTCCCTTAAAAATTTTCCAATTTTTGTCCCAATTCTTCCCATTCCCATTAAAACTTTTCAAATCCCTCTCAAAATTGTTGAAATTCTCTTGAAGCTTTTAAAATTCTCTCTAGAATTTTCAAAATCCATGTCCACATGTTTACAATTTCACTTCAAAAAATGGCTAAAATTCCAGTTGAAATTTTTTCAAAGTCCCTTAAAAATTTTCCAATTTTTGTCCCAATTCTTCCCATTCCCATTGAAACTTTTCAAATCCCTCTCAAAATTGTTGAAATTCTGTTGAAGCTTTTAAAATTCTCTCTAGAATTTTCAAAATCCACTTCAACATGTTTACAATTTCACGTCAAAAAATGGCTAAAATTCCAGTTGAAATTTTTTCAAAGTCCCTGAAAAATTTTCCAATTTTTGTCCCAATTCTTCCCATTCCCATTGAAACTTTTCAAATCCCTCTCAAAATTGTTGAAATTCTCTTGAAGCTTTTAAAATTCTCTCTAGAATTTTCAAAATCCATGTCCACATGTTTACAATTTCACGTCAAAAAATGGCTAAAATTCCAGTTGAAATTTTTTCAAAGTCCCTTCAAAATTTTCCAATTTTTGTCCCAATTCTTCCCATTCCCATTGAAACTTTTCAAATCCCTCTCAAAATTGTTGAAATTCTCTTGAAGCTTTTAAAATTCTCTCTAGAATTTTCAAAATCCATGTCCACATGTTTACAATTTCACATAAAAAAATTGCTAAAATTCCAGTTGAAATTTTTTCAAAGTCCCTGAAAAATTTTCCAATTTTTGTCCCAATTCTTCCCATTCCCATTGAAACTTTTCAAATCCCTCTCAAAATTGTTGAAATTCTGTTGAAGCTTTTAAAATTCTCTCTAGAATTTTCAAAATCCATGTCCACATGTTTACAATTTCACATAAAAAAATGGCTAAAATTCCAGTTGAAATTTTTTCAAAGTCCCTTAAAAATTTTCCAATTTTTGTCCCAATTCTTCCCATTCCCATTGAAACTTTTCAAATCCCTCTCAAAATGGTTGAAATTCTCTTGAAGCTTTTAAAATTCTCTCTAGAATTTTCAAAATCCATGTCCACATGTTTACAATTTCACGTAACAAAATGGCTAAAATTCCAGTTGAAATTTTTTCAAAGTCCCTTCAAAATTTTCCAATTTTTGTCCCAATTCTTCCCATTCCCATTGAAACTTTTCAAATCCCTCTCAAAATTGTTGAAATTCTCTTGAAGCTTTTAAAATTCTCTCTATAATTTTCAAAATCCATGGCCACATGTTTACAATTTCACGTCAAAAAATGGCTAAAATTCCAGTTGAAATTTTTTCAAAGTCCCTGAAAAATTTTCCAATTTTTGTCCCAATTCTTCCCATTCCCATTGAAACTTTTCAAATCCCTCTCAAAATTGTTGAAATTCTCTTGAAGCTTTTAAAATTCTCTCTAGAATTTTCAAAATCCATGTCCACATGTTTACAATTTCACATAAAAAAATTGCTAAAATTCCAGTTGAAATTTTTTCAAAGTCCCTGAAAAATTTTCCAATTTTTGTCCCAATTCTTCCCATTCCCATTGAAACTTTTCAAATCCCTCTCAAAATTGTTGAAATTCTCTTGAAGCTTTTAAAATTCTCTCTAGAATTTTCAAAATCCACTTCAACATGTTTACAATTTCATGTAAAAAATTGCTAAAATTCCAGTTGAAATTTTTTCAAAGTCCCTTAAAAATTTTCCAATTTTTGTCCCAATTCTTCCCATTCCCATTAAAACTTTTCAAATCCCTCTCAAAATTGTTGAAATTCTCTTGAAGCTTTTAAAATTCTCTCTAGAATTTTCAAAATCCATGTCCACATGTTTACAATTTCACTTCAAAAAATGGCTAAAATTCCAGTTGAAATTTTTTCAAAGTCCCTTAAAAATTTTCCAATTTTTGTCCCAATTCTTCCCATTCCCATTGAAACTTTTCAAATCCCTCTCAAAATTGTTGAAATTCTGTTGAAGCTTTTAAAATTCTCTCTAGAATTTTCAAAATCCACTTCAACATGTTTACAATTTCACGTCAAAAAATGGCTAAAATTCCAGTTGAAATTTTTTCAAAGTCCCTGAAAAATTTTCCAATTTTTGTCCCAATTCTTCCCATTCCCATTGAAACTTTTCAAATCCCTCTCAAAATTGTTGAAATTCTCTTGAAGCTTTTAAAATTCTCTCTAGAATTTTCAAAATCCATGTCCACATGTTTACAATTTCACGTCAAAAAATGGCTAAAATTCCAGTTGAAATTTTTTCAAAGTCCCTTCAAAATTTTCCAATTTTTGTCCCAATTCTTCCCATTCCCATTGAAACTTTTCAAATCCCTCTCAAAATTGTTGAAATTCTCTTGAAGCTTTTAAAATTCTCTCTAGAATTTTCAAAATCCATGTCCACATGTTTACAATTTCACGTCAAAAAATTGCTAAAATTCCAGTTGAAATTTTGTCAAAGTCCCTTAAAAATTTTCCAATTTTTGTCCCAATTCTTCCCATTCCCATTGAAACTTTTCAAATCCCTCTCAAAATTGTTGAAATTCTGTTGAAGCTTTTAAAATTCTCTCTAGAATTTTCAAAATCCACTTCAACATGTTTACAATTTCACGTCAAAAAATTGCTAAAATTCCAGTTGAAATTTTTTCAAAGTCCCTGAAAAATTTTCCAATTTTTGTCCCAATTCTTCCCATTCCCATTGAAACTTTTCAAATCCCTCTCAAAATTGTTGACATTCTGTTGAAGCTTTTAAAATTCTCTCTAGAATTTTCAAAATCCATGTCCACATGTTTACAATTTCACGTCAAAAAATGGCTAAAATTCCAGTTGAAATTTTTTCAAAGTCCCTTAAAAATTTTCCAATTTTTGTCCCAATTCTTCCCATTCCCATTGAAACTTTTCAAATCCCTCTCAAAATTGTTGAAATTCTCTTGAAGCTTTTAAAATTCTCTCTAGAATTTTCAAAATCCATGTCCACATGTTTACAATTTCACATAAAAAAATTGCTAAAATTCCAGTTGAAATTTTTTCAAAGTCCCTGAAAAATTTTCCAATTTTTGTCCCAATTCTTCCCATTCCCATTGAAACTTCTCAAATCCCTCTCAAAATTGTTGAAATTCTCTTGAAGCTTTTAAAATTCTCTCTAGAATTTTCAAAATCCATGTCCACATGTTTACAATTTCACGTAAAAAAATGGCTAAAATTCCAGTTGAAATTTTTTCAAAGTCCCTTCAAAATTTTCCAATTTTTGTCCCAATTCTTCCCATTCCCATTGAAACTTTTCAAATCCCTCTCAAAATTGTTGAAATTCTCTTGAAGCTTTTAAAATTCTCTCTAGAATTTTCAAAATCCATGGCCACATGTTTACAATTTCACGTCAAAAAATGGCTAAAATTCCAGTTGAAATTTTTTCAAAGTCCCTGAAAAATTTTCCAATTTTTGTCCCAATTCTTCCCATTCCCATTGAAACTTTTCAAATCCCTCTCAAAATGGTTGAAATTCTGTTGAAGCTTTTAAAATTCTCTCTAGAATTTTCAAAATCCATGGCCACATGTTTACAATTTCACGTCAAAAAATTGCTAAAATTCCAGTTGAAATTTTTTCAAAAGTCCCTTAAAAATTTTCCAATTTTTGTCCCAATTCTTCCCATTCCCATTGAAACTTTTCAAATCCCTCTCAAAATTGTTGAAATTCTGTTGAAGCTTTTAAAATTCTCTCTAGAATTTTCAAAATCCATGTCCACATGTTTACAATTTCACATAAAAAAATGGCTAAAATTCCAGTTGAAATTTTTTCAAAGTCCCTTCAAAATTTTCCAATTTTTGTCCCAATTCTTCCCATTCCCATTGAAACTTTTCAAATCCCTCTCAAAATGGTTGAAATTCTCTTGAAGCTTTTAAAATTCTCTCTAGAATTTTCAAAATCCATGTCCACATGTTTACAATTTCACGTAACAAAATGGCTAAAATTCCAGTTGAAATTTTTTCAAAGTCCCTTAAAAATTTTCCAATTTTTGTCCCAATTCTTCCCATTCCCATTGAAACTTTTCAAATCCCTCTCAAAATTGTTGAAATTCTCTTGAAGCTTTTAAAATTCTCTCTAGAATTTTCAAAATCCATGGCCACATGTTTACAATTTCACGTCAAAAAATGGCTAAAATTCCAGTTGAAATTTTTTCAAAGTCCCTGAAAAATTTTCCAATTTTTGTCCCAATTCTTCCCATTCCCATTGAAACTTTTCAAATCCCTCTCAAAATTGTTGAAATTCTCTTGAAGCTTTTAAAATTCTCTCTAGAATTTTCAAAATCCATGTCCACATGTTTACAATTTCACATAAAAAAATTGCTAAAATTCCAGTTGAAATTTTTTCAAAGTCCCTGAAAAATTTTCCAATTTTTGTCCCAATTCTTCCCATTCCCATTGAAACTTTTCAAATCCCTCTCAAAATTGTTGAAATTCTCTTGAAGCTTTTAAAATTCTCTCTAGAATTTTCAAAATCCACTTCAACATGTTTACAATTTCATGTAAAAAATTGCTAAAATTCCAGTTGAAATTTTTTCAAAGTCCCTTAAAAATTTTCCAATTTTTGTCCCAATTCTTCCCATTCCCATTAAAACTTTTCAAATCCCTCTCAAAATTGTTGAAATTCTCTTGAAGCTTTTAAAATTCTCTCTAGAATTTTCAAAATCCATGTCCACATGTTTACAATTTCACTTCAAAAAATGGCTAAAATTCCAGTTGAAATTTTTTCAAAGTCCCTTAAAAATTTTCCAATTTTTGTCCCAATTCTTCCCATTCCCATTGAAACTTTTCAAATCCCTCTCAAAATTGTTGAAATTCTGTTGAAGCTTTTAAAATTCTCTCTAGAATTTTCAAAATCCACTTCAACATGTTTACAATTTCACGTCAAAAAATGGCTAAAATTCCAGTTGAAATTTTTTCAAAGTCCCTGAAAAATTTTCCAATTTTTGTCCCAATTCTTCCCATTCCCATTGAAACTTTTCAAATCCCTCTCAAAATTGTTGAAATTCTCTTGAAGCTTTTAAAATTCTCTCTAGAATTTTCAAAATCCATGTCCACATGTTTACAATTTCACGTCAAAAAATGGCTAAAATTCCAGTTGAAATTTTTTCAAAGTCCCTTCAAAATTTTCCAATTTTTGTCCCAATTCTTCCCATTCCCATTGAAACTTTTCAAATCCCTCTCAAAATTGTTGAAATTCTCTTGAAGCTTTTAAAATTCTCTCTAGAATTTTCAAAATCCATGTCCACATGTTTACAATTTCACATAAAAAAATTGCTAAAATTCCAGTTGAAATTTTTTCAAAGTCCCTGAAAAATTTTCCAATTTTTGTCCCAATTCTTCCCATTCCCATTGAAACTTCTCAAATCCCTCTCAAAATTGTTGAAATTCTCTTGAAGCTTTTAAAATTCTCTCTAGAATTTTCAAAATCCATGTCCACATGTTTACAATTTCACGTAAAAAAATGGCTAAAATTCCAGTTGAAATTTTTTCAAAGTCCCTTCAAAATTTCCAATTTTTGTCCCAATTCTTCCCATTCCCATTGAAACTTTTCAAATCCCTCTCCAAATTGTTGAAATTCTCTTGAAGCTTTTAAAATTCTCTCTAGAATTTTCAAAATCCATGGCCACATGTTTACAATTTCACGTCAAAAAATGGCTAAAATTCCAGTTGAAATTTTTTCAAAGTCCCTTAAAAATTTTCCAATTTTTGTCCCAATTCTTCCCATTCCCATTGAAACTTTTCAAATCCCTCTCAAAATGGTTGAAATTCTGTTGAAGCTTTTAAAATTCTCTCTAGAATTTTCAAAATCCATGTCCACATGTTTACAATTTCACGTCAAAAAATTGCTAAAATTCCAGTTGAAATTTTTTCAAAGTCCCTTAAAAATTTTCCAATTTTTGTCCCAATTCTTCCCATTCCCATTGAAACTTTTCAAATCCCTCTCAAAATGGTTGAAATTCTCTTGAAGCTTTTAAAATTCTCTCTAGAATTTTCAAAATCCATGTCCACATGTTTACAATTTCACGTAACAAAATGGCTAAAATTCCAGTTGAAATTTTTTCAAAGTCCCTTAAAAATTTTCCCATTTTTGTCCCAATTCTTCCCATTCCCATTGAAACTTTTCAAATCCCTCTCAAAATTGTTGAAATTCTCTTGAAGCTTTTAAAATTCTCTCTAGAATTTTCAAAATCCATGGCCACATGTTTACAATTTCACGTCAAAAAATGGCTAAAATTCCAGTTGAAATTTTTTCAAAGTCCCTGAAAAATTTTCCAATTTTTGTCCCAATTCTTCCCATTCCCATTGAAACTTTTCAAATCCCTCTCAAAATTGTTGAAATTCTCTTGAAGCTTTTAAAATTCTCTCTAGAATTTTCAAAATCCATGTCCACATGTTTACAATTTCACATAAAAAAATGGCTAAAATTCCAGTTGAAATTTTTTCAAAGTCCCTGAAAAATTTTCCAATTTTTGTCCCAATTCTTCCCATTCCCATTGAAACTTTTCAAATCCCTCTCAAAATTGTTGAAATTCTCTTGAAGCTTTTAAAATTCTCTCTAGAATTTTCAAAATCCATGTCCACATGTTTACAATTTCACTTCAAAAAATGGCTAAAATTCCAGTTGAAATTTTTTCAAAGTCCCTTAAAAATTTTCCAATTTTTGTCCCAATTCTTCCCATTCCCATTGAAACTTTTCAAATCCCTCTCAAAATTGTTGAAATTCTGTTGAAGCTTTTAAAATTCTCTCTAGAATTTTCAAAATCCACTTCAACATGTTTACAATTTCACGTCAAAAAATTGCTAAAATTCCAGTTGAAATTTTTTCAAAGTCCCTGAAAAATTTTCCAATTTTTGTCCCAATTCTTCCCATTCCCATTGAAACTTTTCAAATCCCTCTCAAAATTGTTGAAATTCTCTTGAAGCTTTTAAAATTCTCTCTAGAATTTTCAAAATCCATGTCCACATGTTTACAATTTCACGTCAAAAAATGGCTAAAATTCCAGTTGAAATTTTTTCAAAGTCCCTTAAAAATTTTCCAATTTTTGTCCCAATTCTTCCCATTCCCATTGAAACTTTTCAAATCCCTCTCAAAATTGTTGAAATTCTCTTGAAGCTTTTAAAATTCTCTCTAGAATTTTCAAAATCCATGGCCACATGTTTACAATTTCACGTCAAAAAATGGCTAAAATTCCAGTTGAAATTTTTTCAAAGTCCCTTAAAAATTTTCCAATTTTTGTCCCAATTCTTCCCATTCCCATTGAAACTTTTCAAATCCCTCTCAAAATGGTTGAAATTCTGTTGAAGCTTTTAAAATTCTCTCTAGAATTTTCAAAATCCATGTCCACATGTTTACAATTTCACGTCAAAAAATTGCTAAAATTCCAGTTGAAATTTTTTCAAAAGTCCCTTAAAAATTTTCCAATTTTTGTCCCAATTCTTCCCATTCCCATTGAAACTTTTCAAATCCCTCTCAAAATTGTTGAAATTCTGTTGAAGCTTTTAAAATTCTCTCTAGAATTTTCAAAATCCATGTCCACATGTTTACAATTTCACATAAAAAAATGGCTAAAATTCCAGTTGAAATTTTTTCAAAGTCCCTTAAAAATTTTCCAATTTTTGTCCCAATTCTTCCCATTCCCATTGAAACTTTTCAAATCCCTCTCAAAATTGTTGAAATTCTGTTGAAGCTTTTAAAATTCTCTCTAGAATTTTCAAAATCCATGTCCACATGTTTACAATTTCACGTCAAAAAATGGCTAAAATTCCAGTTGAAATTTTTTCAAAGTCCCTTCAAAATTTTCCAATTTTTGTCCCAATTCTTCCCATTCCCATTGAAACTTTTCAAATCCCTCTCAAAATTGTTGAAATTCTCTTGAAGCTTTTAAAATTCTCTCTAGAATTTTCAAAATCCATGTCCACATGTTTACAATTTCACGTCAAAAAATTGCTAAAATTCCAGTTGCAATTTTTTCAAAGTCCCTTAAAAATTTTCCCATTTTTGTCCCAATTCTTCCCATTCCCATTGAAACTTTTCAAATCCCTCTCAAAATTGTAGAAATCCTCTTGAAGCTTTTAAAATTCTCTCTAGAATTTTCAAAATCCATGTCCACATGTTTACAATTTCACGTCAAAAAATGGCTAAAATTCCAGTTGAAATTTTTTCAAAGTCCCTTAAAAATTTTCCCATTTTTGTCCCAATTCTTCCCATTCCCATTGAAACTTCTCAAATCCCTCTCAAAATTGTTGAAATTCTCTTGAAGCTTTTAAAATTCTCTCTAGAATTTTCAAAATCCATGTCCACATGTTTACAATTTCACGTCAAAAAATGGCTAAAATTCCAGTTGAAATTTTTTCAAAGTCCCTTCAAAATTTTCCAATTTTTGTCCCAATTCTTCCCATTCCCATTGAAACTTTTCAAATCCCTCTCAAAATTGTTGAAATTCTCTTGAAGCTTTTAAAATTCTCTCTAGAATTTTCAAAATCCATGGCCACATGTTTACAATTTCACGTCAAAAAATGGCTAAAATTCCAGTTGAAATTTTTTCAAAGTCCCTTAAAAATTTTCCAATTTTTGTCCCAATTCTTCCCATTCCCATTGAAACTTTTCAAATCCCTCTCAAAATGGTTGAAATTCTCTTGAAGCTTTTAAAATTCTCTCTAGAATTTTCAAAATCCATGTCCACATGTTTACAATTTCACGTAACAAAATGGCTAAAATTCCAGTTGAAATTTTTTCAAAGTCCCTTAAAAAATTTTCCAATTTTTGTCCCAATTCTTCCCATTCCCATTGAAACTTTTCAAATCCCTCTCAAAATTGTTGAAATTCTCTTGAAGCTTTTAAAATTCTCTCTAGAATTTTCAAAATCCATGTCCACATGTTTACAATTTCACGTCAAAAAATTGCTAAAATTCCAGTTGCAATTTTTTCAAAGTCCCTTAAAAATTTTCCAATTTTTGTCCCAATTCTTCCCATTCCCATTGAAACTTTTCAAATCCCTCTCAAAATTGTAGAAATCCTCTTGAAGCTTTTAAAATTCTCTCTAGAATTTTCAAAATCCATGTCCACATGTTTACAATTTCACGTCAAAAAATTGCTAAAATTCCAGTTGAAATTTTTTCAAAGTCCCTGAAAAATTTTCCAATTTTTGTCCCAATTCTTCCCATTCCCATTGAAACTTTTCAAATCCCTCTCAAAATTGTTGAAATTCTCTTGAAGCTTTTAAAATTCTCTCGAGAATTTTCAAAATCCACTTCAACATGTTTACAATTTCACGTAAAAAAATGGCTAAAATTCCAGTTGAAATTTTTTCAAAGTCCCTTAAAAATTTTCCAATTTTTGTCCCAATTCTTCCCATTCCCATTGAAACTTTTCAAATCCCTCTCAAAATTGTAGAAATCCTCTTGAAGCTTTTAAAATTCTCTCTAGAATTTTCAAAATCCATGTCCACATGTTTACAATTTCACGTCAAAAAATTGCTAAAATTCCAGTTGAAATTTTTTCAAAGTCCCTGAAAAATTTTCCAATTTTTGTCCCAATTCTTCCCATTCCCATTGAAACTTTTCAAATCCCTCTCAAAATTGTTGAAATTCTCTTGAAGCTTTTAAAATTCTCTCTAGAATTTTCAAAATCCATGTCCACATGTTTACAATTTCACGTCAAAAAATGGCTAAAATTCCAGTTGAAATTTTTTCAAAGTCCCTTAAAAATTTTCCAATTTTTGTCCCAATTCTTCCCATTCCCATTGAAACTTTTCAAATCCCTCTCAAAATTGTTGAAATTCTCTTGAAGCTTTTAAAATTCTCTCTAGAATTTTCAAAATCCATGGCCACATGTTTACAATTTCACGTCAAAAAATGGCTAAAATTCCAGTTGAAATTTTTTCAAAGTCCCTTAAAAATTTTCCAATTTTTGTCCCAATTCTTCCCATTCTCATTGAAACTTTTCAAATCCCTCTCAAAATTGTTGAAATTCTCTTGAAGCTTTTAAAATTCTCTCTAGAATTTTCAAAATCCACTTCAACATGTTTACAATTTCACGTCAAAAAATTGCTAAAATTCCAGTTGAAATTTTTCAAAGTCCCTTCAAAATTTTCCAATTTTTGTCCCAATTCTTCCCATTCCCATTGAAACTTTTCAAATCCCTCTCAAAATTGTTGAAATTCTCTTGAAGCTTTTAAAATTCTCTCTAGAATTTTCAAAATCCATGTCCACATGTTTACAATTTCACGTCAAAAAATGGCTAAAATTCCAGTTGAAATTTTTTCAAAGTCCCTGAAAAATTTTCCAATTTTTGTCCCAATTCTTCCCATTCCCATTGAAACTTTTCAAATCCCTCTCAAAATTGTTGAAATTCTCTTGAAGCTTTTAAAATTCTCTCTAGAATTTTCAAAATCCATGTCCACATGTTTACAATTTCACGTCAAAAAATGGCTAAAATTCCAGTTGAAATTTTTTCAGTCCCTTAAAAATTTTCCAATTTTTGTCCCAATTCTTCCCATTCCCATTGAAACTTTTCAAATCCCTCTCAAAATTGTTGAAATTCTCTTGAAGCTTTTAAAATTCTCTCTAGAATTTTCAAAATCCATGTCCACATGTTCACAATTTCACGTCAAAAAATTGCTAAAATTCCAGTTGAAATTTTTTCAAAGTCCCTGAAAAATTTTCCAATTTTTGTCCCAATTCTTCCCATTCCCATTGAAACTTTTCAAATCCCTCTCAAAATTGTAGAAATTCTCTTGAAGCTTTTAAAATTCTCTCTAGAATTTTCAAAATCCATGGCCACATGTTTACAATTTCACGTCAAAAAATGGCTAAAATTCCAGTTGAAATTTTTTCAAAGTCCCTGAAAAATTTTCCAATTTTTGTCCCAATTCTTCCCATTCCCATTGAAACTTTTCAAATCCCTCTCAAAATTGTTGAAATTCTCTTGAAGCTTTTAAAATTCTCCCTAGAATTTTCAAAATCCATGTCCACATGTTTACAATTTCACGTCAAAAAATGGCTAAAATTCCAGTTGAAATTTTTTCAAAGTCCCTTAAAAATTTTCCAATTTTTGTCCCAATTCTTCCCATTCCCATTGAAACTTTTCAAATCCCTCTCAAAATTGTTGACATTCTCTTGAAGCTTTTAAAATTCTCTCTAGAATTTTCAAAATCCACTTCAACATGTTTACAATTTCACGTCAAAAAATGGCTAAAATTCCAGTTGAAATTTTTTCAAAGTCCCTTAAAAATTTTCCAATTTTTGTCCCAATTCTTCCCATTCCCATTGAAACTTTTCAAATCCCTCTCAAAATGGTTGAAATTCTGTTGAAGCTTTTAAAATTCTCTCTAGAATTTTCAAAATCCACTTCAACATGTTTACAATTTCACGTCAAAAAATGGCTAAAATTCCAGTTGAAATTTTTTCAAAGTCCCTTAAAAATTTTCCAATTTTTGTCCCAATTCTTCCCATTCCCATTGAAACTTTTCAAATCCCTCTCAAAATGGTTGAAATTCTGTTGAAGCTTTTAAAATTCTCTCTAGAATTTTCAAAATCCATGGCCACATGTTTACAATTTCACGTCAAAAAATGGCTAAAATTCCAGTTGCAATTTTTTCAAAGTCCCTTAAAAATTTTCCAATTTTTGTCCCAATTCTTCCCATTCCCATTGAAACTTTTCAAATCCCTCTCAAAATTGTTGAAATTCTCTTGAAGCTTTTAAAATTCTCTCTAGAATTTTCAAAATCCATGGCCACATGTTTACAATTTCACGTCAAAAAATGGCTAAAATTCCAGTTGCAATTTTTTCAAAGTCCCTTAAAAATTTTCCAATTTTTGTCCCAATTCTTCCCATTCCCATTGAAACTTTTCAAATCCCTCTCAAAATTGTAGAAATTCTGTTGAAGCTTTTAAAATTCTCTCTAGAATTTTCAAAATCCATGTCCACATGTTTACAATTTCACGTCAAAAAATGGCTAAAATTCCAGTTGAAATTTTTTCAAAGTCCCTTCAAAATTTTCCAATTTTTGTCCCAATTCTTCCCATTCCCATTGAAACTTTTCAAATCCCTCTCAAAATTGTTGAAATTCTCTTGAAGCTTTTAAAATTCTCTCTAGAATTTTCAAAATCCACTTCAACATGTTTACAATTTCACGTCAAAAAATTGCTAAAATGCCAGTTGAAATTTTTTCAAAGTCCCTTAAAAATTTTCCAATTTTTGTCCCAATTCTTCCCATTCCCATTGAAACTTTTCAAATCCCTCTCAAAATTGTTGAAATTCTGTTGAAGCTTTTAAAATTCTCTCTAGAATTTTCAAAATCCATGTCCACATGTTCACAATTTCACGTAAAAAAATGGCTAAAATTCCAGTTGAAATTTTTTCAAAGTCCCTTAAAAATTTTCCAATTTTTGTCCCAATTCTTCCCATTCCCATTGAAACTTTTCAAATCCCTCTCAAAACTGTTGAAATTCTGTTGAAGCTTTTAAAATTCTCTCTAGAATTTTCAAAATCCATGGCCACATGTTTACAATTTCACGTCAAAAAATGGCTAAAATTCCAGTTGAAATTTTTTCAAAGTCCCTTAAAAATTTTCCAATTTTTGTCCCAATTCTTCCCATTCCCATTGAAACTTTTCAAATCCCTCTCAAAATTGTTGAAATTCTCTTGAAGCTTTTAAAATTCTCTCTAGAATTTTCAAAATCCATGTCCACATGTTTACAATTTCACGTCAAAAAATTGCTAAAATTCCAGTTGAAATTTTTTCAAAAGTCCCTTAAAAATTTTCCAATTTTTGTCCCAATTCTTCCCATTCCCATTGAAACTTTTCAAATCCCTCTCAAAATTGTTGAAATTCTGTTGAAGCTTTTAAAATTCTCTCTAGAATTTTCAAAATCCATGGCCACATGTTTACAATTTCACTTAAAAAAATGGCTAAAATTCCAGTTGAAATTTTTTCAAAGTCCCTTAAAAATTTTCCAATTTTTGTCCCAATTCTTCCCATTCCCATTGAAACTTTTCAAATCCCTCTCAAAAGTGTTGAAATTCTGTTGAAGCTTTTAAAATTCTCTCTAGAATTTTCAAAATCCATGTCCACATGTTTACAATTTCACGTCAAAAAATGGCTAAAATTCCAGTTGAAATTTTTTCAAAGTCCCTTAAAAATTTTCCAATTTTTGTCCCAATTCTTCCCATTCCCTTTGAAACTTTTCAAATCCCTCTCAAAATTGTAGAAATTCTCTTGAAGCTTTTAAAATTCTCTCTAGAATTTTCAAAATCCATGTCCACATGTTTACAATTTCACGTCAAAAAATGGCTAAAATTCCAGTTGAAATTTTTTCAAAGTCCCTTAAAAATTTTCCAATTTTTGTCCCAATTCTTCCCATTCCCATTGAAACTTTTCAAATCCCTCTCAAAATTGTTGAAATTCTCTTGAAGCTTTTAAAATTCTCTCTAGAATTTTCAAAATCCATGGCCACATGTTTACAATTTCACGTCAAAAAATGGCTAAAATTCCAGTTGAAATTTTTTCAAAGTCCCTTAAAAATTTTCCAATTTTTGTCCCAATTCTTCCCATTCCCATTGAAACTTTTCAAATCCCTCTCAAAATTGTAGAAATTCTGTTGAAGCTTTTAAAATTCTCTCTAGAATTTTCAAAATCCACTTCAACATGTTTACAATTTCACGTCAAAAAATGGCTAAAATTCCAGTTGAAATTTTTTCAAAGTCCCTGAAAAATTTTCCAATTTTTGTCCCAATTCTTCCCATTCCCATTGAAACTTTTCAAATCCCTCTCAAAATTGTTGAAATTCTCTTGAAGCTTTTAAAATTCTCTCTAGAATTTTCAAAATCCATGGCCACATGTTTACAATTTCACGTCAAAAAATGGCTAAAATTCCAGTTGAAATTTTTTCAAAGTCCCTGAAAAATTTTCCAATTTTTGTCCCAATTCTTCCCATTCCCATTGAAACTTTTCAAATCCCTCTCAAAATTGTTGAAATTATCTTGAAGCTTTTAAAATTCTCTCTAGAATTTTCAAAATCCATGGCCACATGTTTACAATTTCACGTCAAAAAATGGCTAAAATTCCAGTTGCAATTTTTTCAAAGTCCCTTAAAAATTTTCCAATTTTTGTCCCAATTCTTCCCATTCCCATTGAAACTTTTCAAATCCCTCTCAAAATTGTTGAAATTCTCTTGAAGCTTTTAAAATTCTCTCTAGAATTTTCAAAATCCATGGCCACATGTTTACAATTTCACGTCAAAAAATGGCTAAAATTCCAGTTGCAATTTTTTCAAAGTCCCTTAAAAATTTTCCAATTTTTGTCCCAATTCTTCCCATTCCCATTGAAACTTTTCAAATCCCTCTCAAAATTGTAGAAATTCTGTTGAAGCTTTTAAAATTCTCTCTAGAATTTTCAAAATCCATGTCCACATGTTTACAATTTCACGTCAAAAAATGGCTAAAATTCCAGTTGAAATTTTTCCAAGTCCCTTCAAAATTTTCCAATTTTTGTCCCAATTCTTCCCATTCCCATTGAAACTTTTCAAATCCCTCTCAAAATTGTTGAAATTCTCTTGAAGCTTTTAAAATTCTCTCTAGAATTTTCAAAATCCACTTCAACATGTTTACAATTTCACGTCAAAAAATTGCTAAAATGCCAGTTGAAATTTTTTCAAAGTCCCTTAAAAATTTTCCAATTTTTGTCCCAATTCTTCCCATTCCCATTGAAACTTTTCAAATCCCTCTCAAAATTGTTGAAATTCTGTTGAAGCTTTTAAAATTCTCTCTAGAATTTTCAAAATCCATGTCCACATGTTCACAATTTCACGTAAAAAAATGGCTAAAATTCCAGTTGAAATTTTTTCAAAGTCCCTTAAAAATTTTCCAATTTTTGTCCCAATTCTTCCCATTCCCATTGAAACTTTTCAAATCCCTCTCAAAACTGTTGAAATTCTGTTGAAGCTTTTAAAATTCTCTCTAGAATTTTCAAAATCCATGTCCACATGTTTACAATTTCACATAAAAAAATGGCTAAAATTCCAGTTGAAATTTTTTCAAAGTCCCTTAAAAATTTTCCAATTTTTGTCCCAATTCTTCCCATTCCCATTGAAACTTTTCAAATCCCTCTCAAAATTGTTGAAATTCTCTTGAAGCTTTTAAAATTCTCTCTAGAATTTTCAAAATCCATGGCCACATGTTTACAATTTCACGTCAAAAAATTGCTAAAATTCCAGTTGAAATTTTTTCAAAAGTCCCTTAAAAATTTTCCAATTTTTGTCCCAATTCTTCCCATTCCCATTGAAACTTTTCAAATCCCTCTCAAAATTGTTGAAATTCTGTTGAAGCTTTTAAAATTCTCTCTAGAATTTTCAAAATCCATGGCCACATGTTTACAATTTCACTTAAAAAAATGGCTAAAATTCCAGTTGAAATTTTTTCAAAGTCCCTTAAAAATTTTCCAATTTTTGTCCCAATTCTTCCCATTCCCATTGAAACTTTTCAAATCCCTCTCAAAATGGTTGAAATTCTGTTGAAGCTTTTAAAATTCTCTCTAGAATTTTCAAAATCCATGGCCACATGTTTACAATTTCACGTCAAAAAATGGCTAAAATTCCAGTTGCAATTTTTTCAAAGTCCCTTAAAAATTTTCCAATTTTTGTCCCAATTCTTCCCATTCCCATTGAAACTTTTCAAATCCCTCTCAAAATTGTTGAAATTCTCTTGAAGCTTTTAAAATTCTCTCTAGAATTTTCAAAATCCATGGCCACATGTTTACAATTTCACGTCAAAAAATGGCTAAAATTCCAGTTGCAATTTTTTCAAAGTCCCTTAAAATTTTCCAATTTTTGTCCCAATTCTTCCCATTCCCATTGAAACTTTTCAAATCCCTCTCAAAATTGTAGAAATTCTGTTGAAGCTTTTAAAATTCTCTCTAGAATTTTTCAAAATCCATGTCCACATGTTTACAATTTCACGTCAAAAAATGGCTAAAATTCCAGTTGAAATTTTTTCAAAGTCCCTTAAAAATTTTCCAATTTTTGTCCCAATTCTTCCCATTCCCATTGAAACTTTTCAAATCCCTCTCAAAATTGTTGAAATTCTCTTGAAGCTTTTAAAATTCTCTCTAGAATTTTCAAAATCCACTTCAACATGTTTACAATTTCACGTCAAAAAATTGCTAAAATGCCAGTTGAAATTTTTTCAAAGTCCCTTAAAAATTTTCCAATTTTTGTC